>NC_141162.1:122740397-122900397 GCF_053477565.2 Lygodium microphyllum | reverse complement strand
GCTGGTCCGATGAGCTTGCGCACGCGGATTTGCCCAACTATCTCCAGATGTTTATTCCTATTGACCACGAGATTCACCAGCGATGGAGTTGGAGTGGTGAGGGGGAGATCGGTTACCTGGGAATCGCCGAACGCAATGTCCTCCGTGTCCTGGTCGATCGGACGGTTGCCAAGCTCGCTCTCTCTCTCACTCTCTCTCTCTCTCGCTCTCTGTTGGTTGGAAATGGGGGTTCTCTTGCCCTCTTAGAGTTTATACCCTGCTGGTTCTTCCCTGAACACTACAGATCCCTTTCCTGGCGTTTCCTACGCAGTTACCTTCGCATTTACTCCATTTTCCCCCTTGTTTCCTGCAATTTTCCCCCTATTTCACAACTGCAGCCCTCTGCCTCTTCATGTGTGATTTCCTACTGTTAATCTACCCTAAACACTGAGGCTTGAGGATGCTTGAGCTAGCATCTAGGATCGTGGAGCTACCAGAGTGCAAGAGAGAGGAGGGTACTCGATCGAGCATCAAGGTAAGCTCATTGCATTCGTAGGATCGACGACGCATCGGCTAGGTGAGAGATAGCCATTACAGCTTGCTTGGAACACTTGAATCAATAAGCGGTCCGTGGGTCTTGGCAGTTGAGCGAAAGTTCCCACATTTTGGTTTCGTTGTCGGGACAAACGGATTCAAGCTTGAGCACTTGCGCGCCTCATATTGAGCATCGAAGTAGGATATTCATCCCCGAACCGGAGCTTGAGATAGGTAGGAAGTTGGGTGTTTTCGATCGTCAGAACAGGTAAGTATTTTGGGATATTCTGGTTGTTGATGATTGGAAAACATGGAGAAACTAGTTCAGTGTTTTGCTTTCGACCATCCTCCATAGCCACGCGCGCAAGAGAAGAGAAGAGAAGAGAAGAGAAGAGAAGAGAAGAGAAGAGAAGAGAAGAGAAGAGAAGAGAAGAAGAGGAGAGGAGATGGTGAAGAGCTTCACCCTCTTGATCCCTCACTCTCACACACACTCACTCCCTCACACTCTCACACTTCCTCTCTCAAGAGCACACACAAGCAAGAAGGGGAGAAGAAGAGAGGAAGAAGAAGACTAGTTTTGCCACACACCAAAGAATGAGCTCCTCATTTACTTTTCAACTTTATATACAAAACCCTAAATCCCTTTTGGGCAGTCATCCCCTTTTCCCCTTTTTACATGGCCGGTCATAGCCTAGGCCCTGTTTTCCATTGTCTTTTTATCTTCCTAGCTTCCTTTTCACCGCCCCTCTACATTTACAAATTGCATGGGTGAGAGCTCGGCGCTCTTTTACAAGATTTTAGGGTGCGCCTTTTTATTTAAAAATGCGCCTTTTCCCTTTTGTATTTTCCTTGGACTTTTAAGGTTGCCCTTGCACTTTTGGTCTTTTCTCCTTTTCTTTCTTCAGTCGGGCTACCTTTTTTCCGCCTTTGCCCTGCATCTTTTCCACTTTCTTTTGCGTATTTTCCACTTTCTTTTGCTTTCTTCGTGTTGGGGTTAACAACTGTCCGAACCCATCAAGCTTCTTCCATGGCTCTCAAGAGACGTCGAGATGCTGAGCAAGGTCACACTCAAAGAGCTCCCAACACGAGGAAGTGGTCTCACCGCTGCTACTCAGGGAACTCAACACGATGCTGAGGCACAAGTGGAAGTTAACCTTAAATCCATTCAAACCAAAGAACTAGCCATCCCACAACAAATTGAGGTTGCGGCTCTATAAGCCATAATCACAATGGATGGCCAAACGAAGATAATCAGGTTAGTACCTAAGAAAAGGATCACAGACTTGTAAAAGCATGTTAGTATTATCAAATGCTTTTTAGGGAGGAACAAGAAAATTAATGAAGAGGATATATTCTATGCATCGCATTGACAACTGTGTTAAAATATCTTATGGTTATGAATGCTTTTGGATTTGTGAATGATGAATTATGGCTCTTATGATTTTGGGCTTGCACATCCAGACGAGTTGTGGATTGTGGTGGTTTGGGACATTGGGGTCCTCAACGAATGCTCCCTTACACTTTGCAGAGTGTGAAAAAAGTCACCTATGAGTGGAGGTCCTACGCTCTCGAGGGAGGTAGGTATTTTTTGATTTTGATCACTTGAGCACCTGAGAGGGCAAAGGGCCGAGTGGTAAGTTTCCATGTTATGTAGGACGGCTCCGGAGGCTTAGGGAAGCTTAGAGGGGCTTTGAGCTAGTAAATTCCTTGTTGACTGTGGATGGAGTGCGATCACATACAGCCCAGTCCTGAGGGATTGGAAGGTCCTATCCTAGGATGGATGGTGTCTTTATGCGGAAAGATGGTTTTGTATCACTCTACGGAGTGATGGTGAAATAAAGTATCTGATTTTTGAATTGATTCTTATGTGCTAAAGATTAAGATTAATGAACCCAATTTAACAGAGTAATAAAAGAAAGCTAATTTTATATGTCCAAACAGTGTGGCAGTATGCTTTGGTAATTAGAAAACTAAGAAAACCCATTGAGGAATGTGGGAGGCTTTGATCCTAATGATTGGATGCTTGTGGTTGGTGGGTAGACCCAATAAGTCAGGTAACTTTCCAACACTAGATAGAGTTGATTAAATCGTGACCCTCCCAATACTGGTAGAATTAGTTACCAGGTTTAACATCATTTTAGGTGACCAAAGCTGAGATTTTACCTTATCGGTAGGGGAATTGAGTTACACTCTCCCCCATCTATCACTCTCTTTGAACCAAGTGCGGTGTTAACCTCACTCTTGCCTTTGATTGATTACAAAGTGGTCTTTCTTAGGTGGGCATTAGATTGCTATTAGGGGTGACTTGTCTATGCTTCCCTTGTGAAGTAGAACTGAGATTCCCATGTTAAACTAAGTCCAAGGTTTCCCATGGGGAGACGGGATGGTGATGTGCATGGACATGAATTTTAGAGAGGACTCCTCCGTGTCTGCTGGAGGAGGTACCTCACACTCATCTTCTTCTTTTCTTCTCTTCTCTTTGCTTGTTTGTGAATGCTTGAGGGAGGGAGTGTGAGTGAGTGAGGGAGTGAGTGTATGAGGGTGAGGGATCTTGGAGGTGAAGCTCTCCATCATCTCTTCTCTTCTATTTTCTCATCTTGCATGTGGCTATGGAGGATGAAGCTTGGAGGAAGAGGCTTGAGGATACTTGAGCTTGCATCTCGAATCGTGGAGCTCTCAGAGTGCTGAGGGAGAAGGCAACTTGTTTGGCATCAAGATAAGCTCACTACACCCTAGTAGTAGGATCGAAGGTGCGTCAACTAGGTGAGAGATAGCCATAGGTGCTTGCTTGAAACACTTGAAGGAATAAGTGGTCTATGGGTCTTGGTGGTTGAGTGTCGCCTCTACATTTTGGTTCTGTTGTGGGACAACGAATTCAAGCTTGAGCACTTGTGTTCCTCAAATTGAGCATTGAAGTAAGGGTTTTATCCTCGAACTGAAGCTTGAGTTAGATAGGAGATTTTGGGTTTTTAATCCGTGCTATAAGTAAGTATTTTTGGTTTTTGATGATTTATTGAGTAGGAGAAATCATTTCACTACTTTGCTTTTCATTTTTGTTGCATTTAGAGTAGGTTAGAATCAAGAAATCAAAAGTGGAAAACTTAGGGTTTGTTGCTGTAAAACATAACCAAATAGGGTACAAATAGGAAAAAAAATGGAAAAAATGAGTGCTTAGATGTGTTGGAATTGCAAGGGGAGTGATCGGGAAGATTAAGGTTGTGCCCAACAAGGATTTGTCAGAGAGAGAGAGAGAGAGAGAGAGAGAGAGAGAGAGAGAGAGAGAGAGAGAGAGAGAGAGAGAGAGAGAGAGAGATTACAGGCAATAAGCTTACAGTGGATCGATTGGAGCATGCCGGAGTTTCTTGTGAGATTTAGGTATATGAGGCACTTTCCCTACACCCATATTTGAATTTTGGAAGCTCTTGCAAGCCATCGTAGCATGAGTTTGGAGATTTTTATTAAATCGTGGTCAAACATATGTTTTGACCAATGGAATTGGACATGCTTATCAATGTCGATTCCACGGAGTCGGATGCTCAAACCTAAGACCTTGTTAGATTTTGAAAATTGGACTACTAAAATCAAACCCTACCATGTCATCGAACCACCATGTCCTGTTGTCCGATTTTGAGGATCAAACACGTGAAAATTGAACTCATTACCTGGCTGCGACCATCCGATCCCCAAAATCAGACAGACCCAAATCAGACCAGCCACCTCATGCAATCGGACACAACCTGTCCAATTTTGAGAAGCAGACATACCCTGTTTTATTTTGACAATTGGACATACCTAAATCGGACAGACCACTAGTAAATTAGATGTCCGATTTACCAGAATCAAACCTTGCACAATCGGACACACATAGACTGACAAACTTGGGGAACTTGACACATCATGGATGACATGGAGCATGATCCTCCACACAAGGAAAATTCACCAAATGCCTTACAGGCAGTTCTAGACCTAGAAATCGTAGCTGAATGGCCGGGAATAGTGTTAACGCACTTAGTGGCGATTTGACATGCTTAGAGCTATAGGTTGAACCAGCGAACCCTAAATTGACCCTAAACGAACTGAACGGCACATCAGAGACCCTAGCAAGCCACAAGAGAGGCAAGGAACCGAGCTTAGAGCCCCATCAGGCCACGAGCACAAGTGGAAGCGCAAAAGCTGAATGGTCAACTTGTCTTCACACTCTGCCATTCTCCAGCACTTGGAGTACACTTAAGAAAAGCTCAAAGCTTGATTGTGCACAGTGCACGGAAAAGAGTACACACATGCACACATTGAGTGACTTTTGAAAATTTCTTGTAAGTAACAAAGAATTCACTCAGACGTAATAACCTAAAGGAACCCACAAGTAGGAGAAGACCCGGAGATATAGCTAGGTGATTGAAACCCCAAGTGTAGGACCTAGCTGAAAATGCAATAGAGAAGCTAGGTGTAGCAAGGACAGACTCCATCGGAGCAGTGGATCTATCCGACCTAATCAATCTCATCGACAACTTGGTGGAGCGCGAGATCGCAAATATGGTGGAGACTAGCTTAGATGGCGGATGCAACAAGGAGCTTGATTTGGCAGGCTTTCTAGAGAAGATCTAGCAAATGGTGAATGAATATGACGCTTAAACTCGGCTAGACCACCATGGAAAACCCGTGGAAACTATCCTAGTAGATCTGAAGAGGAACGAAAGCTAGCATGCAAGGCTTTGAAGGGCATAATGGCTTATAACCACGATCAACAGACTAGGAGCTTGCGCCAAAACATGGAAATGTGAGAGATCCAGCAAGTGCTAGCCCTAGCAAGCAAAAATAGGACAAGACTAGATGTAGAGAGAGAAAGAGCACTAGAAGGAGACCTCATGTTGAGTGAGCTATTGACAAAGTGATTGGTAGATAACCCGGTAGTAGAGTAGAGTGCCACGGCCCTAGCAACGTCAGTACTCATAAGATTAGGAGTTAACCAGGCCTCCAAAAGCCAATAAAAAATCCCATTTTTGTGAAATAGCTGGATAAATACCAGTCGAAGTGTACAACTTTGTGGAGTAATTCGAGCAGGTTTGTGAGACCAACAACCTCACTGACCCCACTCAATGCTCGCAAGCATTTGGTCTATGTTTAGGTGATAAGGGAAGGACTTGGTACACAAGTCTAGATGTTGCTAAGCGAGTCAACTTCAATAGCCTTTTTGGACAACTTGTTAGTGCAGCTGATGAATGTCAAGCAGAGGGATAAGGAAGATATCTGGGATTACATGACCCATGTGAGAAGTCCCTTCAAGAAAATACCAATTGGCAAGGGACCAACCGAGAGAGTGGTGTCCACAGTATTCATTAATGGAATACGAAGCGAAGAGCTCTATAAGGCCTTGGCAGGCAACTTGAGATTACAATGAGACACACTGGCTAGGGTCATTGAAGAGGCCATTAGAGTGGACGACTAGCTCAAGGAGAGAAACTCTAGGAGCTCAAGTCGAGAGGAGACTACCTCTAGTAATTTCGAGAGAGCTTCGATGATAAGTGAAAAACTAGGCCCAAGTACTCAAGATAAAGGCAAGGGAAATGACCCAAGCCAGGAGTTAGTGGAGATGAAGATGGAGCTAGATAGATCGCGAGAGATGATGAGATGACCAACATGTCCTCACGTCCAATGCATCCAATGCCCTCACGTCCTTGGTCCCAACCTTGTGCCAATTGTGGTAGAACGCCAGAAAGCTATGCATTGTAGACTGCCGAGGAGACTCCCCTACTTGTAACCATATAATCAACCATACCTAGAAAATAGGCTACCAAACTTCAGAAGGGGAGCCCCACTAACTCTCTCATCACCTAATGATGCCAAGCCAACCATTCCTAGGATGGAGATAAACCCTAGGGCATACCTAGACCACCTAGACCCTATGTGACCCATCCTCCGAGTGATGCTCTAGTCCACTATGTGGAGGAGCCGAACAATGACGAAGAGCCTTATGTGCACCCTTACGTCTCGTATGACGAAGAAGGCAATGTAGTCATTATGGACTACCAACTAGTACCATTGATGGCATTAGGTAGAAGAAGAGGTAGAGGCCTAAGAGGGCAGTCCTAAGAGCCAATCACATGGACTTGTGGTCACCCATGACATATCTCTTTGCACTGTGCCTTGAAAGGGAGCAAGTAAATTGAGATAAGGCTGATCAAAGATGCACTAAATGCGGAATCACACACCTCTTTGTTGATTTCCCTAGATGCAAGCCATCCTCTAAGTTGCCAAATGAGCCATCAACCCCATTGGGGTTGTTCGGTGTCGAGACACTAGATGGGCAGGCCATGCCTATCTCGTTGCATGTCATGACCCATGCAGAGACAAAGCAAGCTAGAATATCATTGCCATGGCCGAGCAACTTAGATGCAGCCTTGATTGGAAAGAGGAGTCGTAGGGGAAGGAGAAAGAAACCAGATGCAAAGGTCATGCTGAAAATAGAGAGTGCTACAACATTGCCTGTTGGAAAGAAAGTGACAGACACAGGCATGAAGGTCGGGGAGTATCCCAACCCAAAGCTCCAACTTGAAGCTAAAAGAAGCCCATGAACACTTAAAAGATGCCGAGACCATGTTGGAAGACGAGATTGATGATCTCTCAAGAATAAGCACACCAGTGTTACCTCCATGACCAAAATTGAGAGATGCGATTGCACCATAAGTAGTGCCGCTTAGACAAAGCCTAAACACTACTATAGGTTGACAACTCAGTCAAGGACATTGGCCAAGAAACATGGGGATAGGAGAGTGGCAAGCAGCTAGCAATATCCTCACCACACTGGTAACCACCCTTGTGATGCTAAGCCTAGGAGATCTGCTTAGGCAACATCTACTGTTGTGGCAAGAGCTGAAATAGTGGGTTGAAGGATCAATGACGCAAGGTGCTACTGACTTGCACAAACACAATGCAAAAATACATATACCCAGTCTGACATTGCACTCAATACCAAAATCCTTACATGTCAATGCTTTCTAGGAGGGCACTGAAACACATGCTGTCTTGCCAGTCTTAGCTCTAGGCAATACCACAAGGAAATGAATTGTAGACATGGGAGCGGGAGTTAGTGTGCTCGCCATGCAATGCTCTAGACCTAGGAGTAACCCATCGATCGAGATGACTAGGTTCAACACCACACTTGCTAATGGGATGAAAGTGAAGCCATTTGGCATGTTAAAGAATTGGCCAGTAAAAATCGCAAGAGTCCAATTCTCAGTTGACTTTATAGTCATGAAGGGAGTGGACTACGATATCCTGCTAGGCCGACCTTGAATGCACAATGCGAGAGTCATAGAAGACTATGGCAATGGTCTGATCTTCCTAGGCAATTGAACAAAAGCAGTAAGAGTAGAGATGGATACCTTGAAGACCACGCTGATCGACCTAGATGCCATCTCCACTACACTGATGGGTGACGACCAGAATAAGAAGTCTTATGGGCCACTGTCTAAGTATATCCCTTGTCCTCCTGAGGACGAGCGAGACTAGATGCATGTCCTTGCTACAATCGACCTATCATCCTTAGACAACGAAGAATGCAAGCAAGCTGCTAAGGCATTTGTTGGCAAGACTCGAGAAGAGCCCTTAGTGGCAATCTGCATGATGGCCGAGAGTGCACAGAGACGACCCAATCTGGTCCTAGTCCAAGTACGGAATAACAAGCAAAAGCTCCATAAGATCATAGAGCACTTGACTTACAAGTTAGCTAGTAATCCATTAGCGAACCTTAAACCACTCGAAGATCTCTTGAACAAACCTAAGTGGCAATGGACCAAAGTGCATGACTTAAACTCGATGTACAATTGGGCCTTAGTCATTGACGAGAGGGACGAGACATGTCAAGACCTAGGAGATAATGAGTAGTCGAACAAAGATAGCTCTAACGATGAATATGATGATTGCTATTCCTTTAGTGAGAGTGAAGGGAAAATTGGCACGATAGAATACAACATTGAAGGACGGGTGATAGAGCAAATACGAGCAAACTCCAAACCATGCAAGGAAAATTCCTTAAGAATTGAAAGGGGAGTCATGCCCATAAATTGCGATTCCACCTAGTTGAAGCACATAGGTGCAATAGACTTTGAGCAAGTAGGCCTAGCCCCAATCAAGTGCCGCACCATTACTTAGGATGGGTTCACCATCGGAGGTATGGCCATTGGGAGAGACTCCCTCTTTTAGTGAAGATGGAGAGTTCAATTCTGACTCAGAAAGTAAGCTCAAAGAGTGATCCCAATTCTTTTTTCATCATTTTTTTCTCTTTATTTACACCTCATATAGCTAGGTCACATCTCAACGAGAATAGGGCATTGGCTTATTCCTACCAAGCCCTCATAAGGCAATAAGTATCTTCTAGCTTTACTTAAAGGTGACCTTTGTGGATCTAGCCTTTGGGTTAGATAGAGTAGTTATGTTGATAGCAACTCGAGGCATAATAGATCTAGTTGCAAGGTGTGGAAGTTATCAGGAAACCCTATTTTGGGGTTTCAGAGTTGCGAAAAATGGATGCACATACTCACCACCATGGAATTTCCCTTCATGGAGAAAGGAGAGTATCATAAAGCATATGAGTACATTCCAAACAAGGCAAAGAGAGCCAAGTCAAATGTGGTGGGGAACTTTGTACCATAGGAAAAGATAATGAGGCTCCAAGATGTTGAGATATTGGCAATCACACCCAACTTAGCCTCTTTGTATGGAGCAGTGTGGGCTCAGGATGCAAAATCCCATATTTACAATGAGGAGAGTGGTACTATCCAAAAAGCTATAAAGGCATGTACTTGACACTCATTTCAATGTAATGGTACTATCAAGTTGAGTCACTCAAGATTGTGTTTATGAGTCCAAGCTAATCTATCTTGGAACCTAAATCACTTGAGTTACAATTCCTCATTTTGATAATGTATTGTGTGTTTGACTTGCATCCACCATAGCTAATCTAGCTCTAGATACGTGTTTCTTGATAGGGTATCAGAGCCATGGTGAGCTAGTTGTAGCATCATTAGCGAGTCATACTCTAGCTTAAATGGATACTAGGAGTTGAACCCACCTTAAGGTCCTCTGCCATATCCATGCCTTAAGCCCATCTTTCTCTACTTAGCATCTCACTATCTTTTCAGCTCTTGTCATTACTGATTGGTAAGGTCGAAGGATTGATTACTCTCTTCCCTAACTTCCTTCGCCTCATCTTTTATCTCAACCTTTGTTTTTTTGTCTTAGATCTACTAGCGCAATCACTTCCCTCTTGAACTCATCAACTAATGTAACCAGCTTTAGCTATCCATCATTGTGCCTTATTCTCTTTCATTGAGCCATATCATATCTTCACATAGATAGAAGAATCATGAAGGAAAAGTGAATCAAGGTTACCACATCCCAAGTTAAGACTAAGCATGAGGTGAAGACAAAGCCAAGTGCTGAGAAGCCTATTGAGGAGCTTAAAGTTGTCGAGAGACAACAACACCCTCAAAGGAAGTCGAGAAAGGGGGCCCTGAAGGTGCATTCGAGAAAGAAAACGATAGAAAGAGAAAGTGAAGAGATTGGCTACTTTTGAAAAAGGGAAAGAGTGCAACCAAACCATTTGATCTACATCTGTGAATTGACAGTGAGATGCAATTGCTCACAAATAGATCCAAAAGAGAAAACAAAAGATTGAGCAAGAGAGTAGGAGCTTTGAATCTCTGAACACTTGCTACTACCACGGCCTTCATTAATAGCCATTGGGTGTTTCGAGCCATCCATGATGACTTTCATTATGCCAACGATGACCAGCAATCCCTGACACACAGAGAGCCAGCATCAGTGTCACATTTGAAGCTCATCACCAAGTTTCCATCTCACTGAGCGTGTTGTCATCGCCTCTAGAAAAGAAGAAGATAACTAATGCAGGCTGCATCCAGGAGCATCAGAGTATTCTCTACACATCAACTGCTCGTGAGTAAAAGTGAGGTTGGAAGGTTTGTGTTCCTTGATTCATCATCATCTTAACTTCCTTACAAGGCTCATAGCCTAAATGCTAATACTAAGGTTAAAGCCCTAACCCTTAAAGGCCATTCTTACCATCTCATCCTCTCTCTCCCACACTTAATTATCCACACCTACACTTCTTCAAAACCATCCCATTCACACCTTCTCTTTCACACTTAAAGTTGTAAATCTCATTCACATTGTAATGTTTTATGTTTCATTCTTGATATCCATGTGATTAACTATTTTTCCATCAAGTGTTTTAAGACACTAGCATTGTGTGCCTTTCTCAATTTCTATCAAAGCACTTGTAAAAGGGATTAGACACATTGCCTGAGTATACTCATGGTAAGACCTTCCCGCATTCAAAATGAGTTGTCTGCACCATGCTCAAATGATCAATACTAATGTAATGATGAGCCATGAGTCCAAGCCAAATAAATCCCACAAATTATGTATCCCAAAATCTATGTGATGTATATCAAAAGGGAGCTTGTCAAGTTAAAGCAATCATAAAAGTATGAAGCAAAAAGACAGTGTCAAGAAGACTAAAAGAGAAGTACCATGCATCAAAAAAAGGGATGAGGGCATGAAAACCAAAGAGTAAAAGAAGAAGACCACCAGGAGAAGGACAAGCCTCATTAGTCCTTGTACTCCTATTCTGATAGACTTTTTTAGCCTTGTATTGCCTAGCCCTAATGCTTCTGATATAAGCTTGTAAACTCCTCATGTAACCTTGTTGTAAAGGAGAGCTCATGCTCAACCGCCAAGACCCATGGAATGCTTATTCCTTCAAGTGTTTCAAGGGAGCACCTATCGATCCTATCGGGGTGTAGTGAGCTTACCTTGATGCCCAAACGAGTTGCCTCCTCCCTCTAGCATTCCGGTTGCTCCACAATTTGTAATGCAAGCTCAAGCATCCTCAAGCCTCTTCCTTCAAGCTCCATCCTCCATAACCACATGCAAGAGAAGAGAAGAGATGATAGAGAGCTTCACCTCGAAGATCCCTCACCCTCACATACTCACTCCCTCACTCACTCACACTCCCTCCCTCAAGCACTCACATATAAGCAAAAATAAGAGAAGTAGAGAAGAAGATGAGTCCACTTTTGCTACACACCAAAGAATGAGCTCTTCATTTACTTTTCAAATTTATATACAAAACCCTAAATCCCTTTTGGGTAGTCATCCCCTTATCTCCTTTTCTACATGGCCGCGCCTAGGCCCTCTTTCCCATTATACTCCTATCTTCCTAGCTTCCTTTCTACTGCCCATCTACCTTTACAATTTGCACGGTAGGGAGCTTGCACTCTTTTACAATAGATTTAGGGGTGCCTTGCATTTAGAAAAGCACTTTTGCCTTTGAGTTGATTTTTGAGGCCACCCTTACACTTTTAGTTCTCCCTCTTTCCTCTTCCATTGAGGCCGATTTCCTCCTAGGCCACCTCTTTTAGGTCTCGACTTTGCACTTTTTCACTTTTTTTTTGCTTTATTCTTGTGCTAAGGTTAATATTATCCCCCTCCTAGCGTAGTGCCAATCCCATGGCATTGATGTGTAGTAGTTAGAAGGTGGGATGGGTGTAGTCAAAAGGCTTTTTTGAGTTTGTATACAAGCCCTTGCGGGGGATGGTGTTGGGTGGACCTGTCCTTGAAATTGAATATTGTGTTGGATGGATCCTTGCTTGGAGAATGGTGGGTGGACAAATCTATCTTTGAAATTCATGCTGGTGTTGGATGGGTCCATCTTCTTGCCCTCCATGATGGCTATGATGTGGTCTTAATATGGATTTTTCCTAATCCCATCAATTTGCCTTAGCCCTTCACTTGTGTCCGTGTAGAGTTCACCACTTGCACAGGAGGAAACATGTGTGACTTATAAAGTGAATCACATTGCACCTCACACTTTTCTTGCAAGAGAATTTGGAGGTTATCTCTCATCCCCTTGAGAGAGCCTTGCTAGAATATCCAGTGCTTACCTCCATCCTTAAGAGATTATCTTTCATCCTTGATAGGACCTCCCTTATCCTTGAGAGGACCTTGCCAAAGTAGTTGGAGCTCCCTTTGTTTCTGAGCTTGCCTTTTCCTGCACTATTCCAAATGAGCTTATTCATTCAATTTTTGATTGGGGCTACCTCGATCTTTTGCCTTTGCCTTGTTTCATCTGCATGGTGACGTGTTGCATAAGATGACCCCTCTCTAAATTGGTGCTAGTTCCAAGACACTTGCGGTTTTGAGTTAATGAAGATTCGATAATTTAAAAGGAAAAACATGTGAGTCGATGATGATGGGGTCTCAGGGGAGTTGGTCTTGGGAAGAAACGAAGCAACCGGTTAAGGTACTTGGAGTCGGGAACGCATTGCATGGATGATGGGGCCTCAAAAGGTGGGGGGTTGGAGCCTTTGTTTATACCTAAAAAGAAAAGAAGGTGCACTACCTGGGGTGCACCTACTATAACATGTGGTGTATTGTGCTTGTGCTAGTGGAACTGGGAGTTGGGTCGAAGCTTGATGTTGTCCCTCACTTGAGGACCCAGTTTGTGCATAAGGGAGGTGTGGTGCGTGTAGGTTGAGATGATGATAGGTTTACGAATGTTACCACCCTAGGTATGTCCTGCCCTTGATGTGCCCTAATCATAAAGTGAGAAATCAAAATGAGGTTAGGGGGTTAGGGATGAAGCCGACTGACTGAAGCCATTGGACACACCTAACTTGAGAACCCCTAGGTGCACTGGCTATAGCCTATGTGGTGTAAATTGCTGTTCATTGTGATTTCTTTGCTTACTTTTTTTCTTTCTTTATTTCCTTCTCTTTCTTGTTCTTTTTCTTTTATTTTTGTCTTCTTCTTCTTCTTTTATTTTCTTTTTCTTTTTCTTTTTGCTTACATAGGCAGACTTCTTTCTTGTCTTGCCTATGAGATTTAGGTGGTGGACTTGCAGAGTGGTGGTAGAGAGAAATGGATGATTGCAATGCATGAAGCGGCTATCATTCATATCTTCTAGAAGGGATAAACAAAACAAAGGGAAAAGAGTAGCATGCATTATCAGTTGGAGCCATAGCGCAGTTGTTTATGGCATTGGGATCAAAATAGAGGGGTGGAAGGTTGCATTCTTGTGGAGTGGGATTTTGCCTAAGTAGTATTCTAAGTAGCTTAAGGTAATTATAGGTAGTAATGAATGCAGGGTTGGGGCACAAGGAGAATTCATCTACAAAACAAACTATAGAGTCACACAGATTTTATGGGGTGAAGATAATGGCCTCTTTAGGCTTAGTACAATTCACATTGTAGATTACGGGGAAGTCATACTGGCCGTGGACATTGAGGCCAAAATCCAATCCCATTCTTCGGGAGTATGGCATGAATGTTGGGTTGTTTCATTCAAATGGGAGGGTGTTGCTTGCAAAAAGCCACCCTAGTGTCCATATTTATGTCAGAGAGGCGCCTTCTCCTTGTAGGCTGGCACTCACAGCTTGCCACTGATCTCGAGACCTCAAAAACCTTGTCTTGCCAAAATTTTGCATCCTCTATGCCCCAGAGGGTGGGGTTCTGTTCTCTTTTCACCAACCATTTTTCCCTGAGCCTACTTTCGATGTTGATTACTTATTTCACCATGTTGATTGGTAGAACCCTGCACAAATTGGTGGGGAATTGGAAGCTCAGATCGAAGGGGTTTTTGGAAGTTTCTTGTTGTTCCCAGATCACAAATCAACTTGGGAAATTATCCTAGATTAGTGGAATAGGCACGGGTGGCACTTGTACCTGGCATTCTCCTTGCTTTCTCCACCATTTGTTTTCTTTTTTCCTTAAGTGCGGTACTTCTTTCTTCGGATGTGTCTGCTTGTTGTTGGTCTTCATGCCTTGGTGGGGAAGGAGGCTGTGGGGCTATCTCTTCTTCATGGGGCCCCATGTCCCAACCTCATCTTCTTGCTAGGTTTCCTGTTGGAATCCTTCCACAAACAAAATTGCATCTATTTCATGTGGGGTCAGACCTACCAATAGTAGGTATCTTCGTTGCTCTTCTAGGGTCAAGCTGACTCCCACAGGTTGCAATGGCATCTATAGGCCTGCTCTAAAGGCTTTGCATGCAATTTGCAGCTTTTTCTTGATGGTTTCAATGGCCTCCCTTTCGTATATTTGGGTGTCATCGAGTACTGCATTGAGAAAGGCATGTTGCTGGGTTTCGAAGCCCACTTGGGTGGCCTTGCTCGGCTTCTAGCTAGTACCTTATTTTTTTCAGCCTCAGCTAGATGGCATGCCAAGGCTTTGACTCGTCTTTCATTATGCACTGCCCATTCATCTTCCCTTTTCATCATCTCCTCGGGCTTTCCCCTTGCCTTTGAGCTAGCACAATCAGCCTTTGTTCTTGATCTTCCATTTCTCCTTTCATTCTTTGTTGCTCTTCCTGTGCTGAGGTTGCCTCTTGTGTCAATTTCTCCACTTCTTTTTCATACATGCGTGATCTTTCCTCCCTTAGTGCCTCTAGTTCCTCTGTGGCTTTAGTGATCTTTTCCATTTCGGCTTGCAAATCCTCATAGAGCCTTACGATCTCTTCATTGTGTCTTCGCAGGCATACACTGTCTTCAGTTTCTTTGTCCAATCTTGCATGCCATTCGGCTTCTGCTTCTTCTTTAGTGTGCAGCTATTCCTTGAGCTCACTGATCTCCCTTTGGACCACGGCTATTTGGTGGGTTTTCTCTAGCTGAAATGTAGCAATGGCCTCTTTTTCTACTTCTAGTTCAGCCACCACTACTATTTTTTTCTCTTCCTTGGATTTCTCTAGTTGCGAGAGAAGCTCCTTGACATATTCATCCTACTCCATAGGTGGCATTTCTGTGCGGGGATGGAGGTTGTAGAGGTTGCCACCTTTTGCTTCTTCGGGTCTTGTCTAGACTCATCATTTGTTGTTGCCGGTCTTTTGGTTCCTCGCAAAGGGGTCCCTTCTCCTACTCCTTGGCTCATTTCCTTGTTCACAAAGTATTGGAGCCAGGCCATTAGGTTGCTGGCGTCCACCTGGGTCATAGAATTAGGTGTGGATATGGTGGTGGTGGTGGCAAGCACCAGGAGAGTAGGAATGGGGGTGATTGGGGCCTTGCCCTGCCTTCTTGCACTATAGGTGGTATGAGTTTCAGTGCATGGGCACTTGAGCTTGGCCCTTCATTTTTGAGAGGGCTTATGGGCTCTAACTCGACTGCTACTCAATGGATTTGCGCATTGCAAGGGCTATGTCTTTCTCCTCCTTTCTTTTCAACTCCTCCTTCTCTTCTTCCAACTTTCTCTTTCTTTCCTCCTCGGCCTTCTTGGAATCCCTGCGAGCCTTTTGTAAGTCCGCTTTTTCTTTCTTCCTTCTCTCCTTTTCTTGCTTTTCCTATGCAATTTTCTTCTTTGTCTTCTTAGCCTCTCCCTGGCTAGACTGCTCTTTCTATTCCTTGTCTTCTTCATCCTTGCTCATTGTCCTTTCACTAGACTATGCCTCTTGTTCTTGGTGAGGTGGCAACCTACTCTCATCAACTCATTCTCCTTGTCCTTGCCATTGCCCCAAGGCTTCTCTAATGATGGCTGTGAGGACCCCACTGAATCCAATGGTTGAGGCTTTTGAAGATGTGGCCTTCCTTTTACTCTTGGCGACAGGGGACTCTCCTCTGGCGGGCTGTCCTCTTATTGACAGAACCTTTGCCGAGGTCTCCATGGTCTTTCTTACAAAACCATTGAGGTTCACCTCATCCAGTGATCATGCTACAATGCTCTCTAGTAAGGGGACATTAATATGGCTCATGATTGTGTTATACCTCTAAGACTAGAGAACAATGCATGGACCATCTTGGCCTGAAGTTGGATTTTGGGATTCAGAATATCCACCAAGCTAATGCCATTGTTGGTGTGGAACTTCACCTTGTCCATCCCTAGCATGGTGTATACATCTCTTTTTGATTTTCTCTCTACTTTATTTGCCAAGCCCAATGCTCTTTCTACCAACTCTGGGGTTAATTCAATCTACACCTAACGAGTTTATTCTCCCTTCCACACGGTCACGATGCCACGGTTCCTGTAAAAAGTTCATAAGAACTTCGCGCAATGGATGTAATCAACCCATTGAAACAACCCAACAACTCTTCCTTCTTGTAGATTGCATTGCTCAATAATCTGCCTCACGGCTCATTCTTCAATGGTACATCCTCTAGGTTAAAGATATGGCAAAATTTAAATTGATTGAAAGCCCTCATCTCCACCGAGAGGCCATATTTTTCATGTTCTCTTTTTAAGAAAGGCAATCTGCCAGTCTTTTCTTGGCCTGCCATGATGGTTGGCTATCATGAAGCCATATTCACCATTAGTGCTTTTCAAAAGAATTACTCACAGAAGGAAATTAGTAGATTTTTCCTTCAAGCACATTAGTAGACTTTTCCTTCAAGCAATCCCTTCATTCCAAGATTTCGTGACACTTTTCCTCAACTCACAAATTATTTTTTTATCTATTTTGGGTATGACTGAGGCTTTTTAGTTTTCCTTGCATGTTTTATTCACATTAATTATTTGATTTTACCTTTTGATTTCACCTTACCCCCTCCCCCTTGAGAATGAGAAGCATCCTTCCTAGGATTAGAGGTTGAAGGGTTAAGGGCATTCAACGCCTATGCACGGTGTTTCACTCTTGCACGAGCCAAGCATAGAAGTTTTGGATTATATTCCATTTTAGCGTAGTGGTCCATGTCGATTAGTCGAATTCTTACGTGATCAATGTAGGTAAGGACATCCTTAGGAAGTCACCAGAGTCAATTCAACTAGCAATGTGTAAGTCCTCCTCAGTTAGAACACAATCTAAAGCTGGATGGGTTAGGAGGTGCTCTTATAGGGGTTTGTTACGAATTGTTGTTAAAATCCTATAGGAGGCTGGAGCTACATAAGTGGGGTCATACTCTGAGGTTTTGATAGCAAGTCTCTGTTCAGCATTAGTCATGATTTGATAGCCCTCAAATTCCCATTGAAGTCGAAGAGTGTACCATGTCCGCAAGAAGGAAGAGTCGTTGTTAGCAAGTTGCTTCAATTATTTGACTTCTTGGTGTATGCAGTGTGGTTGCCATATGATGTGATGAGGCATTGTTTTTGTGCTTGCTCGTGGGAAATCTGGGTGGCGATTAACTCTTGAGCTGCTTTAATAGCCTTAGTGAATACAAATTCGGATTCTTCCCATGAGCAAGGTAGCATACACACCTCTATTGCTAAAGGCTCTTCCAAAAGGTTTAAGTCCAAGCGGTCATAGCTTTTAGCAAGCGACTGAAAGGTGGCATCTAAGCACCTAAGACAAGCAACCAAGTCATCCCGAGTGTTCTCAGGAAAGTCTGCAGTCAAGATTAGAATTGATCACCACTCATAAGAGGGTCTAAAGCCTACAAGTAATTAGGGCCTTTGACTGAACTAGAGAGTTTGGCACAACTGATTGTTGCGGCTCTAGTTCCTTCTACAGTTGTGGCTTGGCCTCTTGTTCAATAGGCTAGGCTGTGGTTGCTAATGGTGCTTCTAAGGTTTGGGGGGCACTAGTAGGCCTAGGCTGAGACAGTTTGTTAGTAGTAGGCTGCGGTTTTGGCCAATAGACTATTTTAGATTCTGTGGGGCTGGGCTTTGGAGGTTTTCTAGATTTAGAAGTCTAAGCCTCTTGTGGCCTAAGTGGTTGATGTGTTGTGATGCTTTGTGTGGTTAAGATTAAGGGTGGCATTTGAGTGGGGCCTTTGGCCATTTTGGCTTTAGTTACCCAGATCCAGGTGTTGCCCGCATAGTAGCCTTGCGCTTGCAATAAGGTCTTGGGGACCCATCA
Source organism: Lygodium microphyllum (assembly GCF_053477565.2). Taxonomy (NCBI): domain Eukaryota; kingdom Viridiplantae; phylum Streptophyta; class Polypodiopsida; order Schizaeales; family Lygodiaceae; genus Lygodium; species Lygodium microphyllum. The sequence continues at coordinate 122,882,090 of NC_141162.1, read as the reverse complement.
TGGCTTGACCATATGTTGATGCTTATGGTTTCATCTTGCCATCCTAGGTTTTAAGTGTGGGTCTTTAGCCTTGTAGGACTGAGGATGTGTGCTCCAATGTGGCGGGCTTGGATGTTTAGGTATCCATTGAAGCCATGGTTCAGGGGTCGCAATTTTGGATGCAACAGTTTGCATGTCTTCAGGTTTGGTGGGTTGTGGTGAGTCACAACCCCCTCCTTAGACTTGGTGGCAGGTTTCTCTACTGGCGGCTTTGCAAACTTCACTCGAGTCGCGCAACCCTTGTGGTAACTATACATACGTTGCCTATGGCGAGGTGAATACATTGGGACTCGTAGTCGACATTGCAATGAGCTTGCTTTTTAAATGTGCATCCTAACAATGATTGTGTTCCTGCATCCTTGGTGTTTGGCAACACATAGAAGATCATTGGTATGCTTTCAAACTCAATAGAGACTACAATCTTGCACTTTCCCAAGAGTGCATATGATTGGCCCCCATATGGGCTAAGTTTGGCGTTGGTGGGTTGTAACTACAGTTTGCCAGTTTGAGTCCAATGATCATGAGTTAAGAAATTAAAGTCATCTCTCTCAATGATCAATGCATTGAAGCTATGTGTTTTCTTGGCAGTGATTGTTATGCTCAGGTAGGCTGGTTCTACTGCTTCCTCATCCTCATCGTCAATGTCTATGATAGTGGCCACTCGCACATTGATAGGGGATTTGAGCATTGGCAGCTCATGTAGTGGGTGCGCGGGAGGATAGTACTTCTTTATGCAGTTGCCATTAAAGAATCCTATGCCCTCACCCTCTAGGGTTTTGAGTTCTACATTGTCAGTTTGATTGATGGTGCAAACTCGGAAAGGCTCTAGCCCTATAAACTTCATTTTTTGCCTATGTCCCTTGATTGAGTATAGTAGTACCAAGTCTCCCTGTTTGAAATTGTGTTACTTGATGTGCTTATCAAACCAGATTTTGCATCTGGCCTTCTTGCATATTAGCAAATGGGTGGCTAGAAGTCGAGTTTTCGATAGGCATTCTAGCTCAACTAAGCACTCTATCCTTGCCTCCTTTTCATCCCATCTCTATAGATGAGCAATTCTCAAGCTAGGGACAAAGAGCTCTACAGGTAGAATTACTTCCATCCCATAGGTTAACTTGAAGGGAGTGTGTCCCATCCATTTTATAAGCTATGCGGTAAGCCCATAAGGCTGCCATGAGTTTGTTACTCCTTTATTCGTAGACTCTGCATGGCCATTAGCCTGAGGATAGTACAGTGAGGATTTTCAATGGATGATTATAAAGATGGATAGGAGATGAGCGATCACTTAATTGACAAAGTGCATACCTTGGTCACTAACGAGTTTGATAGGGTAGCCAAATCTTGAGATTACATGTTCCAAGAAACACTTGAGAGTGGTCCTAGTGTCATTCTTTCTTATAGCTCGTGCTTTTGCCCACTTCGTGAGGTAGTCTGTAGTAGCAACAATGATGCATTTCACTTGTGAGTATTGTGCTATGGGCTTGATTGGCCCAATAAAGTCAATTCCCCATTTCTCAAATGGTTGCCTTGCAATGATTGGACTCAACTCCATTTTGTCCTTGCGACCTGGTACCTTGGTCCTTTGGCACTCATCATAGTGCTTTACAAATTGTGTTGCATCTTGGAAAAGAATAGGCCACCACAACTAAGATTGTAGTACCTTGTGGGCTATTGTGTCACCACTGAAATGTCCTCTTGCTATTCAATCATGTGCCTCTGCAAGTGCATCATGCATTTCATGCTCGCACACACACCTCTGCAACAATTTGCCATCTTGCCCTAGTTGATAGAGTTGGCTTGCTATCAATTGATACGATTGGACTTTGAGAATGAGTCGCCTAAGTCAGGCTTTTCTATTGGTCATTCTGGGAATTCATGCTCAAGCACTTGGATTATGTCATCTGCCAATAAGGCAACAAAACTGCTCTAAAAAAATCTTTTGCATGGGATAGGCTGAATAGATGGGCATCAGGTAGTTTGTCTGCAATATAATGCTACTTTCCTTTACGCACGACCATGGAGAAGTCAAATTCTAAAAGCATAAGTAACCATTGAGCTATGCATCATGTAGCACATGGTTTATTAACAAGGTAAAGCAGGGCTTGATGGTCAACAATCAAGGTAAAGGGCATAGCCAAAAGATAGTGTTGAAACATCTTTACAACAAACACCATGATTGAACCTTCTCTCTCCATTGTCAAATAATTCATTTCCATTTCTGTGAGTTGTCTGTGCTAGCAAAGCTCAGAGGATAGTCTAAGTTGTGTTCACCAAGTTGGCACAACACCGCTTCTACGGCAAACTTAGAAGTGTCCATTTGAACATGAAAAGTGATTGTCTAGTCTGAGGCTCGTAGAATCGGTGCAGTGGTTAGAGCCTTTTTCAACTCCTCATACATGTGTTGGCATTCCTCGGTCTATTTGAATATAAGCAACAACTTGTATAGAGGTATTGGTAATCCATGCGTAGTTCAATACAAACCGTCGATAATGTATGGCCTAGGAAGCACTAAACTCCCTTATAATTAGTTGGTGGTGGAAGATCGATGATAATCTTAACCTTCGAGAAGCTAGAGGCAATGCCGTTCTTTGACACCATGTGCCCTAGGATGCATTAGTGCTTTACCCAAAACTGTCACTTTAAGGGGTTCAACAAGAGATGATGTAATCAACACCGCTCAAAGACAGCTTGGAGTGTGTCGAGGTGCTCCTTCCAAGTAGAGTGAACACACAGATCATCGATGAAAACCTCTAACTCCTTCCTAAGAATATCCTTGAATATATCATACATGAGCCTTTGGAAGGTAGCTGGCGTGTTAGTCAACCTGAAGGGCATGACTACGTAGGCAAAGACTCCTCACTCAATGGAAAATGCGATCTTGTGCCTATTGTCAGGGTGCACTTGCATATGATTGTACCCCAAGAAGCCATCTAGGAAACTGTAAACCTCTTTACCATCCACTCTCTTGAGCATGTGTTTGGTGTATGAAAATGGGTAATTATCCCTCTTCGTAGCAGTGTTTACCTTTTTGTAGTTGATGCACACTCTGATCTTTTTGTTTTTCTTTAGTACAATGACTATGGGTGAAACTCAATCCGTGTGTTCAATCTCGTAGATGAACCCTACTCTCATTAGCTTATCAATTTCCTCCTTGACAACAGTGTGAGCATGCTTTGGATTCATGGGATATGGTCGCTGCTTGATTGGAGTTGCATTAGGTGTCATGGGTATATTTTGAGTCACTACACTCGGATCTACCCCTTTGAGTTCCTCCAGGGACCAAGCAAAGACATCTATATACTCACACAAGAGGGCACTGAGACTTGCTTCCTATTTCTCGATCAGGTCATTGGCTATAAAGACAAGCCGAGGTGTGTCCTCCTCCTTGGCTAAATTGACCTCCTTGACCTTGGTGGGTCCTTCTATTAGCTTGCTTGCTTGCCCCTGGCGTTTGGCTCCCAGCAAGATCACCACGCTATCACCTTTCTTGAACTTAGCGAATCTCCTTGGTAAGTCTTGTGGTGTTCTTTGCTCCTCTGCTTGCACATCCTTAGGGTGTTTCCTTCTTTGCTCCTTTAACTTTTGGTCCCTGAGGTGGACAGGGTAAGTCCCTTGTGGTGCGTCTAGTCTTAGGAGGTCGAGGTAAATCTATTTATCACCAGACCCTAGCCAATAGGCGAATCAGTCATGACATCTCTGGTAGCCTCTCTAAACCTCAAAGAATAGATCCCTAGCATCATATTGCATCTTGAAAGCTTCCACATAGCTAGATTGGCAAGATACCATCCAAAAAGAACTCCTCTTCTTGGCTAGAACTCATGAGATGCCCCTCCCTTCAATTAAATTATAAATGTGGCGCATGCGGAGCAATTGAGAGATTAGTGGAAGTAAGGGAAGAGACTCTTCTCGAATCAAGAGAGAAGAGCAAGCAGGAGAGTGTTGAAAGATAGGCATGTAAACCCTATGTATACAAGGGTGGATAAGGATAGCTGGGTGTAAATGAAATGGAGGGCAGGGGGAAACCCTAACCCTAACTTTTCAAGAGGCTATATAAATTTCCTAAAGGTCACTGTCACACTAGAGGAGAGTGTACTAGTTGTAGTTGTGAATAACTCACTAAGTAAGATCTTCTTCTTGTACTTGAGCTCTCTCTCTCCCTCTTGTGCATACTCTCATGCTTTCACTTTGATATTTCAACATGGTATCAGAGCTAACTCTCATCCAACAAGCTTCCTTTAACTATATCCTAACCTAAGTGCACAAGAAGATCTTTTTCCTTCTCATCTACATTCTTCTCCACCATAGCCAGCTTAACCCCTTGACCTTGGAGGAGCTCATGTGTGCAAAGGAGGCAATATTAGCTCTTGATTTCTTTTGGAGACTTCATTCTCAACTCACGGTCACAGGGATTCACTAATAGTAATAAGGAGACGTCACCTGTGTGCAAGAAATATATGAAAATACCCCTTATCTACCCCCTATTTATGGGACCTTACCTTATAAAATGTACCTTCATTCCCTTAAATAACCCCCTCCCTTACGTGGTACCATATGGTAAACCCTAGTAGACCCCCCGGGCTCACGGTGCTCTAGCACGGTGCATCATACGCTGACATTGGGTGACAAGGAGGGCATCATTACGTTTTTCCTGAAAGTGGTGCAGATTTGTAGGTGACACATCTCGAGCTATTGTGCATGCTAACAAAGGCAGAATGTTAGTAGCTACCATGGGGCTTTGTTAGCCCCCTAGTGGGCCATCTCCCTCTAAGAGGGTTTGAACTGATTCCTCTCCTATTATATGCCAGGAAGACATATAGACTTGATGTCATGCATTGGAGCTGGAATTATTTGAGATCTGTGAGTTTATAACAGGCTGAAAACTGTCATAAACTGTCATCAATATATATACTCATTGCCCTTGAAGAAATACATGCATTCTGTTAGCTTCAGGAAGATGTATGGTATGGGATATGGATGTTGAATGTGTTGGGGATTAAAATAAGCATTGAAGGCTCTTAAAAGCTGAAATCTGGACCTGGAAATTACTGCAGTGACACTGTCTTGGCTGGTTGCTAACTGTAAATGCAATCTATGACTTGGATTCGTGAAGACAGGATGTCTATGGTTACCCGAATGCTCATGTATTGAACCTAACACTTCAAAGTGAATGTATGACATGATTTGAGGCTGTTTTAGAGCTAGATAGACAAGGTTTTATTGAGCATTTGCTGAATGAAATCTATGAGGAGGAAGTTTGACACCTATACTTGCTGTCTATGCACTGTTTTGTGCCCGTATGGTTATGTTTGGACTGCTACATGTACTAGCAGCTGTCTATGAAGGTTTGGGACATGTATGACATGTATATGACTCAGTTTTGGCTTTGAATAAGCTGCTGGTCACACTGAGAGTTTATAGTTTTCAGATTGTATGTATTTACCCTGGCAGTGAGGTTGCAGGAGTTTAAGCTGAAGCAACTCCAAAGCATATGTATTGACTGTTATACTTATGAGTTAGATAACTGGTTGTGGACTATTTTGAGCTATCATTGGGCTGAAATACCCTGATTTTTTTAAGTGCAATTAATTGCAGAAAACTATCATAAACAGTTGAGGGTTGAACTTGGTCAGTCATACTTGTTGGCTTGCAGGAAGTCAGGCAGTGACCAAATAGTGTCTGGTACAACATGGCTAATGCAGAGAGGACTGACAACATAACCCAGATAGTGGGGGAAAAGCTTGATAGTAACAATTATGCCATATGGAAGTTCCGCATGGAGAACTTCTTAATAGGGAAAGGTTATTGGGAGTTGGTGACTGGAGCGGAAGCTAAACCTGAGCTCCCAGATCGACCTACGGCTGATCAGAGATGATTACACATCAAGCTTGGATAGGAAGAGCTTGTAGAGTCTTGCACTGGCTCTCTTTATGTATCTTAGATGCCATGGTAATGCAGATAATGAATTGCAGCTCTCCTAAGGATGCATGGGACATTTTGGTCAAGTATTATGGCACAACCACAAGTGCCAGGAAGATAAGTTGAAGCAGAAGTTCAACAACATGGAGAGGAAGAGCATATCTATACAGGATTATGTCACGGAGGTTAAGACCATTGCGGATCAGTTGGCATCTGTTGGTTCATAGGTTGAAGATGAAGACATGGTTGTTGTGACTTTGAATGGCTTGGGGCCTGAGTATAAGTATTTTGACACTTCTATGTCTGTGCGGGCTGAAATGCTTGATTTCAATGAGCTGGTTGCATTGCTGATCCATGAAGAGGTTAAGCTTGGCTTGGCTACAGGATCTAGCAGTTCTAAAAACAAGGATGCAATTTTCTATTCCAATCAACGCGACCGTGGAAACCATGGTAGAGGCTTTGGATTTGGTAGAGGAGGCCAGCAAAATGCATCCTATGGCAATAACAACCAACAGGTATTGAATGCAAGAGGTGGTGGAAACTTTAGAGACAGGGGAAATCTAGCCCTAGAGGTAGAGGCTCCTAGCAACAGCAGCGTCCATCTGACATTCGAACAAGGATAAGGATTGTCATTACTACGGGAAGTATGGGCATATTGCCAAGGACCGCTGGAAGAAGCAGGGCAATCAGAAAGGCAAACAACATGGACATTTTACTACATCTAGTCAGGCAGATGATACTTCAGGAGATAGATTGTTTGCCATGCAGTATATAAAAGAAAAAGTTGCTAAAAAATGCACTGATGATGCAGTTTGGTACATTGATTCAGGGGCACCAAACCACATGACTCCTCGTGGTGATTGGTTCACTGATATGGTGGCTAAAAACAATGGCTATGTCTGTACAGGTGATGACAGCAGCATAGCATTGAGCATAAAGGCAAAGTGCCTCTTGTGGTTCATGATGGCAAAAAGAAAAATTTGCATGATGTATTGCATGTTCCTTCGATTACGAAGAACCTACTGTTTGTTGAGCAGAACTTGCAGGTTAGATTCAACAAGCATGGTTGCTTTATTGAAGAGTTTGGTAATGGATGCAAGTGATAGCTCGTGGCCACAGGAATGGCAGAATGTTTATTCTTGATGCTACCTTGCCAGAGCTGAATTCAGCCATGTTTGCCCATGGTTCTGGCACTATCAGAGACTTGGAAATTTGGCACAAGAGAGTGGGGCATGTAAAAATTAGGCTGCAAATTATGCAGAAAAAACAACTTGTTACAAGTTTACCCAATATTCAGATATTGGTCATGTATGTGATGCTTGCTAGTTTGGTAAGTAGTCAAGGTTGCCATTTGTCAGGCATGTAAGGCAGAGTACACGTGCGCTGCAGTTAGTGCACTTTGATGTTTGGGGGCTAGCCCATAATGCATCCATGGGAGGCTCAAAGTATTATGTGACATTCATTGATTATTATAGTCTCTATACTTGGGTTTACATTCTGAAGACAAAGGATGAGGTGTTTGCTTTTTTTCAGTAGTTTAAAAAGCAGGTTGAAAAGGAATTTGACTGCTATATCTCTTGCTTGAGATCAGATAGTGGTGGGGAGTATGTGTCAAATGAGTTTGACAACTTTCTGGCTGAAAATGGCATACGTAGGCAGCTTACCTACAGCTACACTCCTCAGCAGAATGGGGTAGCTGAAAGAAAGAATAGGGTCTTGATGGAAGCTGCTCATGCCATGATGAATGAGAAGAAGATGACGTTCTATTACTGGGCTGAGGCTGTTATGACAGCCATATATATCTTGAATCGGACTCCCACTGCAGGTATTCATGATATGACACCATTTGAGAAGCTGTATGGCTATAAGCTGGATGTAAGTCACATGAAAGTATTTGGTTGTCTTGCTTATGTGCATATTCCATATGAAAAAAGGAAGAAGCTAGATCCAAAAGCGCATAAGTGTGTTTTCATTGGATATTCACAGGAGAAGAAGGCATACAAATGCTATGATCCCTCTACCAGGGAGACCTTGGTGAGAAGGGATGTTATTTTTGATGAGATGGGTTCTTGGTATGTATCACCGACTACAGTGCCATCAGATATGCCTTCTACTCATGTATCCACAGTTGATATGTAGCAGAGCACTACTATGACAGGACCTAGTAGTCAGACAGTATTCCCATAGATAGAGAGATTGAGGAGCTCACCGTCCACTGACACTAGTATGTCAGGGGGAGATATGATGTCGTGGACAAAGGAAAAGAGAAAGTTACTGAGGATGTATCTGGGATGATGACACCTAATAGAATGACTTTTGGATATGGGTCTGCCGACACTTTAAACAGTGAACTTGGTATTCCAACTATTTATACGCCTGGCATGTACATTCCGCCTCATGAGAGAGGGGAATCGAGTAGTGCACCACAGCTTAGATGCTCACAGAGGGTCAGATACCTTGTTGACAGGTTGACATATAGTGGCTACACTACAAAAAGCATTATGCTTACATGACAAAAGTGATGGAGATCAAAGAACCAGGTACATATGCTGAAGCAGTGGAAAATGAGAACTGGTGTGCAGCCATGGATGAAGAAATGAATGCCTTGGCTGAAAATAAGACATGGGATCTTGTGCCACTGCTACCTGAAGGAAAAAAGACCATTGGCTGCAAATGGGTCTACAAAATCAAATGCAAGTCGGATGGCAGTGTGGAAAGGTACAAAGCCAGACTGGTTGCTAAGGGGTATGCCCAACAGTATGGACTTGATTATGAGGAAACATTTAGCCCTATTGCCAAGATGGAAACCATATGCACTGTGATTGCTTTGGCTGCTGCTAGAGGCTGGAAATTACAGTAGATGGATGTGAAGAATGCCTTTCTTAATGGTGACTTAGCAGAGGATGTCTATATGGTTCAGCTAGAAGGGTATGTTCACCCTGATTTTCAGCATTATCTATGTAAGCTAAAAAAGGCACTATGTATGTAAGCTAAAAAAGGCACTGTATGGGCTGAAGCAGGCTCCGAGAGCTTGGCATACTAGGATCAGTAACTACTTGTAGAGGTTGGGATTTACTATTGGTAGGGCTGATCACAGCCTGTTTACAAAGAAGACTGATAGTGGCTTAGTAGTGCTGGTCATATATGTTGATGATTTGATAATCACTGGTGATGATGACTTGGACATACAACATGTAATGAAGATGTTGAAATCTGAATTTGACATGAAAGATCTAGGTGAGTTGAAGTACTTTTTGGGTATTGAGGTAATCAAGGCTGAAAATGGTTTATGGCTGATGCAGAAACACTATGCCATGGAAACGCTGAAGAAGTATGGCATGGCTGAATGCAAACCATTGGATACACCCCTTGATCAGAATGTCAAGTTGGACATTAGCACTGGAGCTGAAATTCAGGATGTGACTATGTATAGGTAGATGGTTGGAAGTCTGATCTACTTGACCATCACTAGGCCGGATTTGAGTTATGCAGTTGGGCTCATAAGTCAGTTTATGCAGAAGTCCAGGAAGCCACATTTGGATGCTGTTAGGCGGATTATGAGATATGTTAAGTCCACTGTAGATTATGGGCTATTCTATATGAGAGATAAACCCTTGAAACTGGTTAGATACACAGATGCGGATTGGGCAGGATGCTCATATGATCGTAGATCTATGAGTGGTTATGCTTTTGGCTTTGGAAGTGGCATGATCAGCTAGAGCAGCAAGAAGCAACCAATGGTTGCATTGTCTAGTACTGAGGCAGAGTACAGGGGTGTTGCATTGGCAGCATGTGAGATTTCATTGCTGCTCAAGCTTATGGCTGATTTGGATATTCAGGTGGATGCTCCAGTGACCGTATTATGTGACAATCTCAGTAGTGTACTCCTGGCAACGAATCCAGTATACCATGCCACGACAAAACACATAGAAGTACACTACAGATTTATTAGAGAGATGGTTTTTGCAGGGAGAGTAGATCTTATGTATGTGAAGACTGATGAACAGGTTGCAGATATCTTTACCAAGTCTTTGGGTAAAGATAAGAAATATCTAAACAAAATGAAGTGTAACAATAGAAGACATGGCATATTACCAGTAAATGTCCTACCAATCCTGAAATGCCCAAAGAAACGGAGGTCAACTTTGTTTACAAAACATCTAAAGATAGACTTTTTTAAATCCTCTACTTCTAAGCATTCTTGTAGCCTAATTTATAAAGGCATCCCATTTTGTTTAGGTGGGGGGTCTTAACATGCCTTGTAGTCCAGTGCCACTCTAGTATTGAGGAAGGGTGTTGAAAGATAGGCATGCGAACCCTATGTATACAAGGGTGGATAAGGGTAGCTGTGTGTAAATGAAATGGAGGGCAGGGGGAAACCCTAACCTAAATTCTCTAGAGGCTATATAAACTGCCTAAAGGTCATTCTCATAGTAGAGGAGAGTGTACTAGTTGTACTTGTGAACAACTCACTAAGTAAGATCTTCTTCTTGTACTTGAGCTCTCTCTCTCTCTCTCTCTCTCTCTCCCTCTTGTGCACACTCTCATGCTTCCACTTTGATATTTCAACATGGTATCAGAGCTAAATCTAATCCAACAAGATTCCTTTAGCTATATCCTATTCTAAGTGCACAAGAATATCTTTTTCCTTCTCACCTGCCTTCTTCTCAAGCTTGTTTGACCCCCTGACCTTGGAGGAGCTAATGTGTGAAAAGGAGGTAGTATTAGATCTTGATTTATTTTGGAGCCTTCATTCTCAGCTCAAGGCACTCGAGCACGGTGCATCATACACTGACGTTGGGGGACGAGGAGGGCAGCATTATGTTTTTCCCAAAACTAGCATAGATTTGCAGGTGACACATCTTAGGCACTTGTGCATGCTAACAAAGGCATAATGTTGGTAGCTACCATGGGGTTTGTTAGCCCCCCTAGTGGGCCATCTTGTTCTAAGAGGATTTGAACTAATTCGTCTCCTATTGCCTGCTATGACCAAAGCCCTAACTATGGGTTTTTTGCCAACCATATCCAAGAAGCTTCAAGCTCTCCTATTTTCTTTTGTTTCATTTTGGGAATCATTAACAATGATTCTAATCATTTAATCATATGCTTTGAAGTGTGTTCCTGATCTGTGAGTAGCTCCAACACTCGGCGGACATCATAAGCTCACTGAGAAGCCGACTCTCAACCACTGGTCCTTAGTCAAGTATTTCACTAAGCTTGACAAGGTAAATACCTAAACATCTCAAGTGGTCTTAACCTTGAGATGAGTGCTTCTTAGTATTGAAAAGGCATTTAGTAACATTAGTTGCTACTGCCTTATGATGAAACATGAACGAGGATGCAATTGAAATCTCCTCAGACTCTTCATCAAGTGTCAAAGTTATTGATTGATCTTGCACACTCAAATATTCATCCACTAAACCATAAGGTGGGGAAGAGCTAGAGGTCTCATCTCATTGAAGCCTAGGAAGACAATAGAACCTAAGTCAAGGGTTTCCCAAAGGAAAGGACTCCCAGATCTTACCTTGAGATACTACATATGTATAATTTCCAACCTTTTTCATCCTTATGGTTGTAAGGCTATCATTTCTGTCAGTTGGTTTGTACTTGGCCATTTGTAAAGGACTAGACACTGCCATTGCCCAAGGCAATTAGTAAGACCTTCCTATTATGGCCATAGCTTATGTAGATGTTAGGCCTCAAATTTGCAAGATTAATGGAAAATATTTCTATCCCTGGCAAGCCCTGGTGAAATATAAAATAATGGAATTGGGCTATTGGCCGTTCATAAAAGGGACAAGGTTATTGATCCATCAAATTTGTTTGATGTAAAAGATGATAAAAGAGCTCAAGCCATCATCATGCTTCATTTGGGTGAGTCTCTAATTCATCATATTGACCAACTCTCAACTTCCAAAGGAGAAATGGGATGAGCTTGAAAAGCTCTATGGTGCTATAAGGAAGAACTTCAAGATTTTTCTAAAGATCAAATTTTTTAGCTTGGAGTATAAACAAGGAGAAGACCTAGGTAAGTTTATTTCACATATGAAGGGGCTCATAGCACAATTGGCCTCCATTCAAGCACCAATTCATGATGAAGATGCCATTTCTATCCTTTTGAAGGCTGTAAAGAAAGTCTTTCCAACCCTTGTAACTACCCTTACCAATATCCCTAATCCAACAAAGCAACATCAAGTTGTTGAGATGGCCAGCTCAACAAGTGCAGACATTGATGATGGACTGCCTGGCTAGATGAGTCTGCACATCTACACTTAGCACATTGGTGGTCATTATGATACCAACATGGCCATTTAATTATCACTTATTATATTTAGTTTGTTACACCTACCTATAACTGGCAAAGACATAGCGCCAGTCCATTAGTGTAGTCGGTTATGCACTGTTTGACTTAGTAGGCCACTTTCCTTTATGTTGTATCTTATCTATACTTTGTGTACATTGTATAGTGTGTGGAAGAAGAATAGAAATTAGCAAGAAAATGTTTTGGCCTCCACATCTCTTTTTGTGTTATTGAGTGAGCTTCCACTTGTGTATACAATGTGTGTTTGGCACAATAGCTCAAGCAAATCCCCCCATCACACGATTCTTGACATGGTATCAAAGCTGTGCCACTGAGAGAGGCTGATTTTGAAGGCTAAAGTAAAGGAGGAGAAGCAAGGTTCGAGCAAGCAAGCAACGAGTAAGAAGCTCTCCCATTCTTCCACTCTCTCTCTCTTGGATAGTGCCTATGGAGGCAATGGAAGCAGGGTTGAGCAAAAATCTCAGATTGCTGTGAGATTTGGTGTGCGAGTAGGTCACTGTATATTCTGTAGACTAGCCCTTAAGGGCTTTTCTGCAATTATTTTGGGCATCTGAGGCCGTTTCAGGCCTCGTTTTAGAGCTACAAGGTTGCAGACATCAGTTTCAGGGTACACTGTGATTTCAACTGTATTGACCAAAAGTGGGTGCGCAGGTTACAGATTGTGAATCTGTAATTTTGGAGGTGTTTGCAAGAAGTAAACATAAGGTTTATCTGCAAAAAGGTTGCAAATTACATGTACTATTGAGCAATTAGTGAAAAAGGTTGCTTGGTGTATTGCTGTGCACGTGTTGTGAAAGATTGCAGAAGACTAGCTTGCTGTGTTGTATCCTTGTTTGTGATAATGGCTGAGAATAGTGGAAATTCCATTATTGAGAAGCTTGACAAGAACTACCCTTCATGGAAGTTTCGTGTGACGAACTTCCTCATTGGAAAGGGCCTTTATGAGTTTGTTTCAGGTGAAGAAAAAGAGCCAGAGCTGGGTATCCCTCTGACTCTGCAGATGAGTTAAAAGCATGGAAAGAGTGGAATGCGAAAGACAAAAAGGTGATATACTAGCTATTTGCAGTCATTGATAATACTATGTTGGGACATATCAGGAATGGAGAAACTTCACATGCAGCTTGGACAAATTTTGAGAGCATATTTTCAGTAAATACAAAGGCACAAAAGATTCAACTCAAGCAAGAGTTGAATGCCTTGAAGAAAGGAAAAATGTCTGTCAATGAGTATGTGTTGAAGGTGAGGAGCATTGCAGATGCTTTAGCAGTTATTGATGCAATGCCGAATGATGATCATTTGGTTTCATCCACTCTGAGTGGCCTTAACAATGAGAAGGTATGGAAATCATTTGTTACTTCAGTATATGTATGGAAGCCATTTCCAGATTTTGATGAACTGATCTCTCTTATGATTACTGAAGAGATCAATATGCAGGGTGATTCGTCTAAAAGAAATGGTGAACATGCCCAAGCATGTTACTCGAGTTTAGGAAGGGGACGTGGTAGATTCTCTTTGAGAGGCCGTGGTATGGGATGCGTTAGCGATAACCAGCAAAACAGGTTCAATCAATAGTTTGGTGAAATGCAGGTTTCTGGAGGTAAAGTAAATTTTAGAAGCAGGGGGAGCTCTAGAAGAAGAGGTGGATGGCAGAACAAAGGCTCTGGAAATTCTGTTATTGTTTTCCATTATTGTGGCAAAACAGGACATATAGCAGCTAATTGTTATACTTAGAAGGATGATAATCCCAGTGGTAAACTACAGCAAGGAAACTATGCATTGTCTTCATGACAAAATGAAGACATAAATGAGCGTCTATTTCTTATGCAGCATATGATGAATGCAGTTATAGGAAAGGGGACACATGATGATGTATGGTATGTTGATTCAGGTGCATCTAATCATATAACTAGTCATGCTGAATGGTTTGGAGAGATGCAGGACTTACAAAATCCAGGTTATGTGTAGACGGGCAATGATTCATGCCACCCAATTTCAAACATTGGAAAGGTTCCCTTGTCCTTGTATGATGACCAGACAAAGAGTCTGACAGATGTATTACATGTGCCATCAATTACAAAGAATCTAGTGTTTGTTGGCCAAATGGTAAAGCAGGGATTGCAGGTTCGATTCAATGCAAAAGGTTGCTTTGTAGAAGACTTTAATGATAAGTGCAGGTTGGTCGCAAAAGGAAGTAGAGTTGGCCGAATTCTCACTTTAGATGTTGGAATTCCTGCAATGGATGCTGTTATGTATGCTAAAGGAAAAGGAGTAGTTGCAGATATTGAAATATGGCATAAACGTATTGGACATGAAAATGTGCAAAGGTTGAAATTAATGCAGTCCAGAGGATTGGTTACAGAGTTTCCTTCTTTTAGAGTTGTAGAATTGCATAAAGTCTATGAAACATACTGGTTTGGTAAGCAGGCAAGACAACCCTTCTCCCATGATAGAGAAGTGAGTAGAAAAATACTTGATGTAGTGCATACAGATGTTTGGGGGCCTACACAGAATATATCTCTTGGTGGCAGCAAATACTTTGTCACATTTATTGATGACTGTTCAAGGAAGTTATGGATATACTTCATGAAGGAAAAAAGTGATGTATTTGAGCACTTCAAATCTTTTAAGGCAGCTATTGAAACAGAAACATGCTTAAAAGTAAAGTGCTTGAGGTCAGATGGAGAGGGAGAGTACCTCTCTAATGAGTTCAATGACTTCTTTAGGACTCATGGGGATAAAGAGGCGATTTACGAATATGCCCAAACATTTTTGGTCTGAGGCTATCCATACTACTGTTTACATTATGAACAGAACTCCCACAGCTCCAGTTCATAGGATGACTCCTGAAGAATGCTTTACTAGCAAGAAGCCTTATGTATCGCACTTGAAGGTATTTGGCTGTGTTGCATACGTTCATGTGTTAGATGAGCTACGGAAGAAGCTTGATCCAAAGGCAGAAAAATGTGTTTTTATTGGATACTCTTTAGAGCAAAAAGGGTATCGCTGTTATAACCCTGTCATAGGTGAGTTTAGAGTGAGCAGGGATGTTATCTTTGATGAGATGGGAAGTTGGTATACACCTGCTGGTGATGTTTTGGATGATGATAATGATCAGGACAGCTATGTGCAGAAAGATAAACAAGAATCACGGAGTCTTAGTGGACCAGACACATCATTTGGTACTACACCTACAGTGAGCCCTTGGTCTGGGAGACTAAGGAGTAGCCCCACATCTTCGGGTGGATCTATAAGTGTTGCAGGGAAGGACAAAGGAAAGAAGAAAGTGCTGGATGGTAATGATGCATCTACCAGTCATTTGGGATTTGATGGAGATTCTAGTGGTTCGGAGAGTTTGGATGATGAGCTTGGCATTCCTTCAGTCAGGACACTAGGTGTACAAAGAGCTCATAGTAATGTAAAGGCTCCATTGAGTGATTCGGTGATACACAGATCTAGCAGGGTCAGATACCTTGTTAAAAGATTTAGTTTTGAAGGTTATGCAGCTTACCATTATGCTTATATGGTGAAACTAGTTGAGGATGTTGAGCCCACTTGTTTTGAGGATGTTGTTGGTCATGCTCATTGGGATGCAGCAATGGATGAGGAGATGGCTGCATTAGAAGCCAATAAGACTTGGGATTTGGTACCCTTACCTAAGGATAAGAAAGCTATTGGCTGTAAGTGGGTTTACAAAGTCAAGCATAATTTAGATGGTTCAGTTAGCAGGTATAAGGCTAGGCTGGTTGCAAAAGGCTATGCTCAAACATATGGCATAGATTATGAAGAGACATTTAGTCCAATTGCTATAATGGAAACTGTTAGGTGTGTGATTGCCTTAGTAGCAGCCAAAGGTTGGAGTTTGCAGCAAATGGATGTTAAGAATGCCTTCTTGCATGGTGAATTGCAAGAAGAAGTGTATATGGAGCAGCCAGCAGGTTATGAGAATTTAGAGCATTCCACATATGTGTGCAGGTTAAGAAAGGCGTTCTATGGGCTGAAGCAAGCACCTAGAGCATGGCTTGACAAGATTGGAGAGTATCTTGTCAATATTGGATTTTGTATTTCTAATCTTGATCGCTCACTTTATGTGAGAAAGGGAGATGCAGGTTTGGTCATCATAGTCATCTATGTGGATGACTTGATGCAGGTAAGGATGCTGAAGTTAAGGACTTCTTGAAGAAGAAGTTTGAGATGAAAGATTTGGGTGAGTTGAGATACTTTCTTGGTATTGAGGTAATCAGATGTGATGATGGTATATTGCTGTCCCAAAGGCAGTATGGCTTGGATATGTTATCCAAGTATGGTATGACAGCATGTAAGCCTCTTTCAGTACCATTGGAGCAAAATGTGAAGTTGAGTGCTAATGTTGGGGATGAGATAGAAGACCCTACTATGTTCAGGAGGATAGTAGGAAGTTTGATTGATATGACTATCACAAGGCCAAACTTGAACTATGCTGTCGGCCTTGTTAGTCAGTTTATGCAGATGCCTAGAAAGCCTCATTTGGATGCAGTTAGACGTATATTGAGGTATGTGAAGTCCACTTTACATTATGGACTTTTTTATGAGGTAGGTAAGGACGTACAGGCCTTTGGATACACAGATGCATATTGGGCTAGTAGCATGTCAGATAGAAGATCTACAAGTGGATTCATGTTTTCCCTTGGTAGTGCACCAATTACAGGGAGCAGCAAAAAGCAACCTACAGTTGCTTTATCGAGTACAGAGGCCGAGTATAGAGGTGCTGCTATGGAAGCATGTGAGGTGGTATGGCTGCAAAAGTTATTAGGTGATTTGGACGTGTAGGGAGATGGTCCAGTTGTCATTCATTGTGACAACACGAGCAGTATACAACTAGCTAGAAATCCAGTGTTCCATGCTAGGACAAAACACATTGAGATGCACTACCACTTTGTGAGAGAGAAGGTACTTGCAAGAGAGATTGACTTGGTATATGTCAGCACACACGATCAGATAGTTGACATTTTCACAAAGGCATTGGGTGTAGAGATAGAGTTGAGCTTGAGGGGGAGTGTTGATATGGCAAGCTCAACACGTGTGGGCATTGATGATGGACCGCCTGGCTAGATGGGTCCGCATGTCTACACTTAGCATGTTGGTGGTCATTATGATACTCACATGGCCACTGACTTATCACTTATTATATTTAGTTTGTTACACCTACCAACAGCTGGCAAAGACATAGTGCCAGTCGATTAGTGCAGTTGGTTATGCACTATTTGACTTAGTAGGCTACTTTCCTTTATGTTGTATCTTATCTATACTTTGTGTACATTGTATAGTGTGTGGAAAAAGAAGAGAAATCAGCAAGACAACATTTTGACCTCCATCTCTCTTCTTGTGTTCTTGAGTGAGCTTCCTATTGTATATACAGTGTGTGTTTGGCGCAACAGCTCAAGCAAATCTCCCCATCACGCGATTCTTGACACAAGTCCTGCTTAGATGAGAAGAAGAGGAGTTAAGGATCTACTTCAACAACCCATGAGCAACTCTGTAACGTGTATAGGTTGCATCATGTTTTAGTAGTCCATTGGCAGTCTGATCTAAAAGGTGTTGCTTGGCACTCCCACGAAATGTCACAGGGTTTGTCGGTTAGCGACTCCCAAGTCTACTCTGCAACGAAATGTATCGGCCAACCCTGTTAGGATCGACCTAAATCTTCCTGGGTTTCTAAAGGTCAAGTCATTCTACATCCTTCTAGTGTCATTCTTCTTTGCGCAGAGCATCTAAACTGAGGCGGACTCATATCACACTTGGTTCAAAGAGAATGGAAAATGAGAGGGATGCAACACTCGACCTCTCTACCCATAGGGTACAGTCCTATTCTGGTCCCCTAAAATGATATGAGCCAGGGTTCTATCCTACATTATCTAAGGTCATTACGTCATTGCGATTTAAATGTTGAGAAGCCTCCTACTTCTCTGGGACCACCCTACCATACCCATCGGGGGTTCCACCTACTTGCTTCCCTTGATAGCTTTAGTTTCCTAGTTATGTAAGGGCACAACACATACAAGTAGCTTCCTTAATTAGCCCGTTAGTCACATGTTCTTTTACGTAGTTTTATGCACTGACACGAAAGCATTTCAAAAAAATTCATTGAGAATAAACTTTATATTAAAATTTCAACTGAGATACAAATCTCGTCCATAGGACAATTCCCGCAATCCATAAGGATGCGTCTTATTTTCCTCCAAGTTTTCACCCTTGCACTAGTAATAGGGCCTCAAGATTCCTTCTTGAGTCACGCAGACCATCTAAGTAGGATTCAGAGGCATGGGATTTATAGCCAAAGCCCCTGTTGCACCCGAGCATCCTCCTACGAATAGACATTTCTATGAAGAGACCTCTCACAATGGGTTCGGTCCACATTCCTGACGTGGCTATCAAAAACCCCCTTGGATAGGGTTGATGGCTAGCTGGCGGTTCTCAACACACCTTTCCCAGGTGTTTTAACTTGAATCCAATTTGAAAGATTTTCTTCTTATCAATTCCTTTGTTAGATGACTCCTTTTCCAAACAGGTGTTCCTAAGTACAAACACAAAAGAAGTGCACAATATGTACTAGACAATTCTTTATTCTCTCTACTAAAGGAAATTCTGATTTGATGCGATAGCATCTAGTCTTGGCTTTATCCTTGTTATCGTTCGAGATATCCAGAGAGAACCTAATTTAATTGATTTTCCTAATCTCTTCTAATCTTTTTCAATCATCACTTGATGCTTGTGTAGCCCAATTTCTGATAGCACTCGCTCCACATTCCTACGTGTTGCAATGGCTTCTTTTTCTTGTTGCATCCTATAAACAAAGCAAATGTATTTATATACAAGTTTCTCCATGATTCTGACAAAAGCATGCAATGAACAAATGTGAATATGATCCAATGGAATGTTGAAGATGGGCTTCCAAGTGGGATCTTCTCTATTGCGCACGTTGTTGCAACACTTGTCACCCTTTGCCAGTTCTTCTTTCCGTCCTTTCCTTCCACCCTCTCTGTCAAGAAATATACGCATGGATTCTTTGTATTTGCACCATTGGAGACTCCACATATGCATTTTAAAGTTTTCAAGTCTTTTGCAAGATGCCATTCATCCAAGCATTGATCCTACCCTTCAACCGAGAGCATCTCACCATGTTCCTGACAATCGATGATGCTTGGAATGCATGCGTGCATAAAGAACATCTGCACCACCTCAAATGTTTCCTTAGGAACTTTTTGATGGGAGAGCATAAGATAAGATGGCTTAGTCAAAGATCAAGATAGGGGGATCTCTCTCTCTCTCTCAAGCTCCTTCTCACAATCTCTTGGAGGGGTATCCTTTTACCTCCCTCTCTCTACCTCTCTCTCGCAGCCTTTCGAGGTCTCCTTGTGCTTTTCTAACTGCTCCCCATGCCTCATATTTATAGCTAAACAAGAGAAGAAGGGTTGTGGTGGTTGAGAAGAAGAGTTCTTTATGGAGGGGATCTTGGAAAAATTAGCAATCTGATTCTCAAATCACAATTCTGATAGTTCCATTAGCTTCGAAAGGGGGGTAAAACCTCAAGTCACTTGGGTAGAAATCTTCCAGGTCACTCCTTCTTTTTCTCCTTGTTTGAAGTGTTGTTTACTGCTTGTAAACTACGATCGCGTGTGCGATTTTGCCAATCCTTCTTTTTTGTATTAAATCTCCAAAACAAGTTGAAAAAAACCACTTGTTTTTTTAAAATGACATCCTATTCTAGAAGTTTCCATAGCTTTTTAGGGTATTTACAATAAGTAATGTCCAAAATATCTAAAATATGCTAGTTTTGCCCAAAAATCTAATATTTTTGGACCATCCATACTATACACATTAACACTAGTGATTAATATGGCTCATAACTCTCGTTCACGTTGTAGCTTCCGTGAAGGGTGGCTATGGTCCTTATCAATCCGAAAAAAATATCGGATTACGACTCTCAATTTTTAAAATATTTTTAATTAAATAAAAATTGTTAGTTATTAATGTTAGTTAGTTTTTACTTTAGTTAGTCTTTATTTAGTAACCTTACTAATTTATTAATTGACTAACTAACTTTTGAACTAACTAACTAATTTTTAATTACATGGAAGTATTACAAACTCTTGGTACATACTGTCTCCACCAAATGCTCCTTTTGCAATAAGAAGGGACATCTTGTCAATAGTTTGGAAAAAATATCCCAACAAAATGAAGTGTAACAAGTGTAAGAAGACATGGCATATTACCAGCAAATGTCCTACCAATCTTGAAGTGCCCAAAGAAATGGAGGCCAACTTTGTCTCCAAAATATCTGAAGATAAAATTTTCTAAAACCTCTACTTATAAGCACTCTTGTAGCCTGATTTATAAAGGCATCCCATTTTGTTTAGGTGGAGGGGGGGTGTCTTAACATGCCTTGTAGTCCAATGCCACTCTATTATTAAGGGGGGGGGGGTGTTGAAAGATAGGCATGTGAACCCTATGTATACAAGGGTGGATAAGGGTAATTGGGTATAGATGAAATGGAGGGCAGGGGGAAACCCTAACCTAACTTCTCCAGAGGCTATATAAATTGCCTAAAGGTGACTCTCATAATAGATTAGAGTGTACTAGTTGTACTTGTGAACAACTCACTAAGCAAGATCTCCTTCTTGTACTTGAGCTCTCTCTCTCCCCCTCTTGTGTAGACTCTCATGCTTCCACTCTAATATTTCAACAAAGAGAGGCAAGAGGAGAGAGAGAGAGATAATTCTTATTGCAAAGACAAGGGGGTTGCTCTATTGCCTTTCTAAATCAAATCCCATCTCTTCTACCTTCATTCCCTTGTAGAATCGAGACTCTACTCATTTTCTTCTCAATTCCTATTGCCACCATATCTATCAATCAAATCAAGAAGACCCATAGTTCTATTATTGACATCTTCTCTTCAATTTCTTGATCGAAGACCATGGCCCCAAAGAGAAAAATTACAAAGGCCGTAGAAGAGGGAGCTATTAATAATGCTATGGGTATGACCACTACAAACACAATAGCAAGTATTGGAATTACAAATGAAGTTGCAAATGCCAATAAGAACCAAACACTCGTTGTAAATCCCTAGCAAGGAGACCATGCTAGCATCAAATTAATAGCAAAGTCTAAGAAGGTTAAAGAGGAGGATTGTGTTGTGGTATAAGAAGATTTAAACATAGACATGGATGGAGACTGCACATTGTTGCAAATGAGAAAAAGAAGAAGCCAAAAGTGCATTATGAAAAACATTGACTCAACTCGCACGTCAAAGAAGGCAAAGGTTTTGTCAAGCAAAGAACAATTGCTCATGAGAATGTTAGATATGCTCAATGCCCCACCCTCATAAGGTGCCATTGATGATCCATGGTGCTCTAAGTTGTAAGACCCCCATTATGAGGAGAAGCCATGTTTGAGCACGAACATTGGTTGGGTCTTGACTTGTATATCAGATGAGCTCTATGTGATTAGTGGGGGATCTTCCTTCAATCTGGGCCTCTTGTTGAACTAAGAAAAGGGGTAGATTGTTGGAGTCTTTTACTAAGATTAAGAAGGGATATCTCGAGATTTTTTTTTGTTTATCAATTTTCCAAATTGAGGAGAGGATGATGGTGTCGATTTTTTTTCCAGATTGAGAATGGAGATCTTAGGCTTTTCCAAATTGAGGAGAGGATGATGGTGTCGATTTTTTTTTTTTGACGAAAGGACAGGGTGGTGGATTTAGTCGTCGTTTCTTCTTCTTCCTTAAGCTTTAAAAAATCTTAAAGCTTTTCTCTTTGCTTGGCCTTAATCTCTCACAAGTAAAGTCTTGACTTGGTTGACTTGCTCAAGTCTTTAAACGTGTTTAGTTTGAATTGGACTTATCTAGCCATAAGGGCCGTGTACATGGCAATTCTCGTGTAGAGGTATTCGCAATTGTATTGATCTTGGAGGGTGTCACAGTACATGATATAGATTATTATATTTGAGACATTACTTTTGATAGTCTAATCTCTTCAAATTTAATGTATGGGAAGTTAGAAAAGTTGAAACATCACAGATCCACACCTTAGAATGTTTTAAGATACAACATTAAAATATTTGAAAGAGAGATGAGAGGGAGAGAAAGTACTCAAATAGAATAGAAGTAAAATGAAAGTACAAATGAAAAGAACTTGTTTATTCATGAAGATAGGGTGTCTTCATATAGGCTTACATATAGGTGGTTTAGGGTTGTCTAAGATAGTGGTTTTGGTAGATAGCTTTCTAGTAGTAGTTTGTAAGTGAATAAAGTAGGTGATAAAGGTGGGTTTCTATGGTGCAATGGGTGTAGGGAGACTCTCTCTTTATTGATAGATAAAAAATATATAATTAAACAAATTATTCTCTAGTAATGTGACTCATGTGTATTCCCCCCAATATATATCATGTGTTTGTAATTTTAACAAATGCTAAAGGTGATCAAACAATGACCCTACCCAATCAATCCTCGCTGTGCTCATCATATTTGGAAAGAGCTAGAAAAACTTTAGAAACTAGGATTCATTTATGAGATTGAGCATATAGAATGGGTATAATCCATTATTGTGATATTGAATGGGAAGATTCATGTATATGTTAATTCCAAAAAGATAAGTCTTGCAACCAAGAGAGATCACTATCTAAATAGAACACACCATCAAATGAGTGGCAAGAAATGATGCCAATAACTTCCTTGATATCCTTTCAAGATACATCCAAGTGCAAGTCCACCTAGATGATAGGCACAAAATACTTTTGTCACTGAATGGGGAGTGTTTGTCAACATAGCCATACCTTTTAGCTTGACCAACACTCCTATCACTTTCAAAAGATTAATGTGTACTATCATCAGACACATGCAAAGGAAATGGCTCAAAGTATTCATAGACAATATTTATCTTGACTCAAGTTAGATGGAGCACCTCAAAACCCTTCAACTAGTCTTTGAACAATGTAGATAGTATCCCTAAATTTATCAAATGCCAATTCTAGGTAAAACATGGTATCAACTTGGGTTGTCTGTATCCAGAAATGGCATACTATCAACATATCAAAAAATTGAGCGATCATGAATCTCGCACCACTAACAAACAAAGAAGAGATACATTGCTTCATACAATATATCAAATACTACTGTGCTTTGTGTCGAATTATACTCTACCATATCAAAAGACCTCTATACAAGCTCCTAGTTGTTTGGGAATGGACCAATGATTGAATGCCATGTTGCTTGCGAGGCACTAAAAAAGACCCTTGTAACTCCATCTATCTTGTAATCATGGACTGATTGATAATGTTCCACCTATATGTTGACACATTAAGATGGCAATTAGAGTGGTATAGTGTCAAATTGATGATTACAATGTGGATTTCCTCATGAGTTGCTAGTAGACAACTCATTGATATGGAAATACACTATTCTAGGCAGAAAGAGAGAGATTTGGAATAGTGTATGCTATTAAGAAATTCTATTAATACTTTCTAGCCATACCATTCATTTGTTTTGTAAGCCCTCATTTAGTATTATATGTGGTTAATAAACCATGTGCCACACCAGACAAATTTCTTGATGGCTTCTACTACTAGAGTCTGATTTCTTTGGGGTTGTGTAGAAGGGAGACCAACATTTTATATGTCCAATCACATATCTTGAGTAACAAGTGGTACAAAAACAACAAGAATTGATGATGATATTTTCAATGTTCACTTGTTTAGAATTCAATAGGACACTCAACTCTTTAAAAGCCAACTTGATTCCATCTTGGGCTGATGATATTGTTTATATTCGAGTGTTGTGCTTCACATGTGCAACATGGGGGACAAAAGATTCTTATTCCTTCATCAAGAGCTGCAATACATGTGCATTGATAGCTACCTCTCACATAAACACTAAATCTAGTCTACTCAAAACTAATCTAGCACCTACCATTTCTATCCAAGAAAAGATAGTAAAAAATCAATACCAAGCATAGTGATTATCAACTTACCTTTTCATTTTAGTCTTGCTCCAAGGTTCTTCATGTACTCCATGATCCAAGCGATCCTCCTTGCATCATCCAAGCTCTTGTCACCAACTTCATGTGTACATAGAGAGGGAGAAGATGGGCAAGAATATGTTCTCTCGAGTTCCTCACACTCTTTTTCTTAATTTCACACATTCCCTCTACTTTACCTCTCACAAAGTGGAGATGGATAGAAAGAAATAAGAAGAGATGGAGCTTCCCCTCTCTAGTTTCTCACGCTCCCTCTCACTCTCTTCCTCTCCTTCACTCTCTCGAAAGCATACAAAAAGATATCAAGAATAAAAGATTCAAAGTTTATGTACACATGAATAGGTTGTTCCATTCTCTTTCATCATTTATATATAAATTTTCTATGGTTTTCATTCTCTTGGACATCCTACCCATAATTCTAATCTAGTTACATGTTTCTTATATTGTCCATGACACTTTTTAAGATGCAAATTATGTTATACACCTTGCTTTGATCTTGAGAATCCATGGAATTCAATATGCCTTGCACGAGAGCAAGCTTAGCTCTCATGTATAATTTACTCATACTATTCTTTAGAGAATATAAGTGTCCCATAAAATATTCTTGTCAAAGCTCTTTCTTTTGGTCCTTTAAGGTAGCTTTTGGAACTTGTCCCTTGTCTCTTTTTGGGCTGATATTTCAATAAATGTAGCTAGAATTACCCCCTTCTAGACTAGTATTGGTCCCTTGGCACTCAACACCAAAGGTCGATGCTTCATACTAGGGATGGTCATGAAATAGTAGTATTGTGGAGGAGTGGTAGGTCACCTTGGTGAAGAGGCAGGGGTTGACTTCATGGTTCGCGATAGGGATGGTTTCATGATGACGAGGATGATGACTTCATGGACATATCATTGTTGCAAACAAAATGAGGAATGAGAGGGAGAGAGAGGCTTATAATGTTGCTAGATCACGTTTTCAATCTTAAATTTACGTACAATTAGAGAGCACTATGTGCGTGACCACCTATCGTGTTGTGTGAATTACATATGCCACTATAGCTAGGAGATGGGTTGAATTCCAAGCAACCTTGGAATATTATCCCGCACTTAACCCAATTGTTGTAATATTTTTACTATGTAGTTCAATTTCCATGGTGATAGGTTGTTTGAGCAAGCTTGGGATGTCCTGCCCTTAATGTGCCTTAAGGTTATATTGTAGAGAAAAGGGCTAGGAGCTTAGAATTGGAGCTGGCCAACCAAATCCATTGAGTGTGTTTAACATGAGGACCCTTAGGTGTAGTGAATGAGTGGATAAGCCTATCTATGATGGAGCTTTCACTCTCTTTTTTTATTTGTCTTTTTTCTTGTTTTGTTTCTTTTCTTCTTCCTCTTTTTCTCTCTCTAAAAAAAAAAACTTATGTCTTCATTCCCTAAGGAATGGATGTAGGGTGTGATTTGAACACTCCTTGATTGTTGAGCAAATATTCTTCATTAATTCTCACAATTAGATGGATGACTAGACAGAATGGATGTGTGCAATAAGTAAAGCAACTTGGGGCAACTAGTGATTGTCTTGAAAAACATGTTAAATGAAGGCCTATGATCCCTTTGTTGAAATATATAAAGTTTATTATTTCTAGTGCATTTACATTCGCGATCCTTGGGAAAGTACTGACCATGGCACTATGGATAATAGTCTCTATGTCACCCAAGATATGGATAGTGGATGAGAGCGGAGTTTTGAGCCCGGGATGTGCCTAAAATTTGCCAAAAAATCTGGAATTTAGGGGAAAAATATTCATCATCGAAGGCGGCGGCTCCAGCTAGGACGATTTTAAGCACCAAGTGAAAGACGACTTTTAAAAGGCGCCCGAGTGACACTTGTGGATTTTTGATAATTTTTTAGACTACCGTGTGGGTTGTCAGGAGTTGCCAGTCAATGCGGGATGTCAAGCCGGATGCCAAGGATTTTTTAGAGCTCGATTTGGATGTCGGACGAGGAAATGGCCACAAGATGGGCAAGATTTGAAGAGGTGGACCAAAGTTTGGCCAAATCGGATGTGCCTTTTGGAGTTTGGGACCCCCCCTAAAAATTTTAACCAAGAATGAAGCAAAAAACATGGAGAGAGAATGTGGGAGCATGGCGTGATCAACAACGGCTGAAAAATGCACCATGATGGATGATGGGGGTGATTGCTGGCTGCAAGCAACCTATGTAATGGACAATGGGGCTGATCTTCTCCCTCCTTGCCGGTCCTATCGCCTGTCTTCGCCCTTGAAATGGCTGTGGGAATGAAGAGATGGAAATCTAGTCTTTCTCTCTCCTCCCTCTCTCTCTCTCCTAAGGGGCTGTTCTTGTGTGCAAGAGGAAAATGAAGAATGGTGAAGGAAAGCTTGTCCCGTTGGGACCGGATTGCTTCCGGATCGATGAAGACATGAAGATTGCTGATTTTGAAGATGCTGGACATTGAATGTGGGCTGACCCGCAGTCCTGCACCAAAACCAAGATCCTGAGACACGAAACCTAAGCGGTAATTCAATTTTTATGAAGAAAAAATGAGTTTTTATACTATTTGATTGATGAAACATTGTTCCCATGGGCTGATTATGCATTATGATGTTGTTTTTTATGATTTTCAACGGTTTATGATCTGAAAATCAGAAAATCATAAGTGATATGTCTGAAATTAATATTATAAAACCCGAAAACCATGCGTTTAAGGGGTAAAAATGGGGTTTTTGCAAAATGAATGGGAAATATGAGACATAATGCCTACAGAACTTGAAATTTTGCTGTTAAGGAACCTAAGGGCCACAGTCCACAACCAATCTTAATTTTTAGTCATTTTTTATTGAAGAAAATAGAGGAAAAATACCAAAAAATGGTGAAAAATGGGTTTTAAATGGGAGAAAATTAGGAAACGGTAAAAGGAAAATTCCAAAAAATTACATGTGTGTTTGTGCAATGTATAATGAAGATAAAGCACGAGGTTGGCCTCGATTTACCCTCATTTCTATGTTTCCGTTTGTGTTTATCGCTTTCTTTGTAAGGAAAAACACATAAAATGATTCTTTCACCTATCAACGAATGCAAAACATTAAACGGTAGGGTGAGAAGGGAGGTTGAGCGTTAAAATATAAACTAAAATCTGGTTTATGTGTTGCATCATGCCTATAGGATGTTGTTTTAGAATAAAGACAAAGGTAGCATGAGCGTAAGGCACGGTGTCTTTTCTCATTACATAAACGTTAGCATGAAAATCATGAAAAGATTGGTTTCGCATGATGCACAATGCTAATTTTCTTCTGTTTGTGCATTAAACCGTTCACATTATGCACTATGCATAGTTCATGGTATCAAAGGAAAAGTTCCTGGACTGCATGGCAATTGTTTTCTTAGGAATTTGACCTACGATTGAGAGTGTGAGGTTATCCCTTGTCGTAGGATAGAGGGTCAGTTTCCTAAGGGACTGTTAAGTGAGGACACATGGTATATCTCCTGGATTCAAAATGAAGAGTGGAGTGTGTTCGTTTGTGTTATATGTTGAGCAGCGCATCAAGGGGCCAATCCCTGCGATGTAAGAGAGCTGCAGTGGGGCCGCGGTGTTTTTACCGAGAGGTTGCCTCCATGTGTGTGATCGTGGCATTGCCAATGTGTATGGGTTCTCCCTCTGAGGAGCTTATGGAAAGGGAAACGTTGGACTATAAACTATAAATGCATAAATTAGGCTTTAGGGCAGTTTTGTCCTTTAGCATTAGATTGACGCTCCTGGTCCGCGAGGCCGTGAGGGTGTGTTTGTCTATTATGAGCATGAGGTCCGGCTAGTGC
This sequence comes from Lygodium microphyllum, assembly GCF_053477565.2. Classification (NCBI taxonomy): domain Eukaryota; kingdom Viridiplantae; phylum Streptophyta; class Polypodiopsida; order Schizaeales; family Lygodiaceae; genus Lygodium; species Lygodium microphyllum. Next base: position 122,853,997 of record NC_141162.1, on the reverse strand, counting down.
CATAGCCAGTGCCGGTCCATTTTAGGTCCCATCAGTGGTGCGTCTACCGGGAGTTGCCTATAAGTGGTAGTTTTGGAATCTAGGGTTTCAAGGGACCCTAAATTATCCATAAAATGGGGTTTATTCAAGGATGGAAAAACTTGGCTTTCCCCATACAAAACTTACTAATGGACTTAGTTAGTTATGTAGAGCATGAGTCCTCTGCAGAAGATAACTTATGTGATGAAAAGAGTAGCGAAATAGTGGTTACCCCATCCTCTAATATGATGTCATGGGCTGAGGTTCGCCTTGGTGTGGTCTCTACCCAAGAGAAATCATGTTTAACCATCCATCAACCTAGAGGGCATGAAACAAGCATGTTGGAAACTATGGTAGTTATGGCATCAACAGGTCACCATGCTAAAGCCATAATGCCATGGCAAAGTGTTGATATACAATGGAATATGCTTGTAGTTGAAACATCCCGTGTAATGGGCCACCATGACGACATAGTAGGCATTCACAAGGATGTTAGAAGCCCTAGCTGTCAAGGGAAGACCGTTGCTTAAAAAGCACGGTTCCCAAGTTTTAAGAAGTGGTAATGATAAATCTACTTTAGATAAGGACCAAAAGCTCTTATATAAACCCGTTATGGACTTTCCTTTTAAAGGGAAAGGTATGGAAGACCCTCTAAGAGGGGATCAAAATGACATGTTGAAACTTATAGGACTCCCTAGACCACTCCGTGAGTTAGCAGAAAGGGATGTCAATGAGGATATTAACCCCCCTATACCAGAAAGGGTGGGGATGGAAGAGGTTAAAAATTCTAAGAGGCTGGACCCAGATCATGATGAGTATGAAGATTTTAATGACCCGATGTTGATCCCAAAAGGGAGGACTAAATGTCCTCCTCTTTATAGGGATCTCCCAGTGTTTTATGGGTTGCCAAATGAGGATCCGATGATTCATTTAAGAGAATATGGCCTAACTTGCATTGCAAGTGGGTTTGAGGATATACATCGGATGCTCATATTCCCAAGTACCCTAAAGGGATAGGCAAGGAAATGGTACTAGAGCCTCCCAAGAGGGTCGATCAAATCATTTGAGGAGTCTTGTGATAGATTTCTAGAGGAGTATGAAAAGAAGCTCCCTATGATTCAGGTCTTAGGGCAGCTTATGCAGTTTAGACAGGAGTCTTATCCTTCTGTTAAAGAGTATGTTAGAGCCTTTGATAGTACTCTTAGGCTTTGGCCAAGAAGAGCCAGTGCACTAGTAGATGATGTGCTATGTGAGCTATTTCTGAATGGCTTAGAGATTAGTACGCAAATCCAAGTAGGACTGCGGGATCCTAAGTCGTTAAGGGAAGCAAAAATGCATGCCATTGATTATGAGGGTCATATTCAGAGATGTTGGGAAAACTTTTGGAGTTTTCCCTGCTCAGTACAAGTGCATCCTAGCTTCCAACCATTTCTGCAAGAAGACAACTCACTTGTTGATACCAAGGTAGCCTATGAGGGGAACCTTAGTGGCCAAAATCTCAAAGCAGAAAATGGCCATCCTATGAGTAGTAATGACATGCCTCTCAGAGAAAAGGTTCCAAGCCATATAAGTCCCATTAGGGCTCGCAACACTTCCACGAGAGGTAGTAATGATGACAATATGGATAGAACCAATGGGCCTATGAGTGTTGATACGCATTCTATGTGTGGTTCTAATTTTGTTGCTAATAAGGCTCTTGAGAGACCTTTGGTGTTGGAATCATGCTTCTGGGTCGATGTTGTTCCCTCCAGTGAAAGCATGGTGCTTAGGGAAAAAAATTTGCAGTGTGGACGTAAACAAGTAAAGACATCTTTTGTAAAGAGGATGCAAAATGCTAAAAGTCCACCTGTGCTTCACAAAGGTCATAAGGATGTGAGGCCATTTGGCCATAGGGATGAGTTTACTTTGAGTTCGTTAGACCAGTGTAGAAAATTGAGGGAACGCAAGAATATTAAGGGAAATGTGAGATGGGTTTGGAGACCCAAAATCTCTAAAAGTATGGCAGAAGTGTCGGATGCAAGGCCAAGGATCCCATCTAGATATATTTTGTCAAACCCCCAAGAGGATAAATGATGCTAGGAGGCATATTTCACGGTGGATTCCGTGCCACGGTGGATTCCGTGAGGTTTTATAGTGGATTCCGTAAACTTTGTTGACCAGGGCTCATACACAAAGTGGATTGTTTGTGTGAGAAGTTGATGGGGACGCCTATCCTTTTCGGGTGTTTCATTAATTTAGTGTGTACATGGGTGATTCTATAGCGGTTGATTCCACAAAATACATATTAAATTAATAAACGTTTATGAGTTTAGAGTGCGCACTCGTGATAAATTAAGGTTAGGATTGATTTCTAACCAGTTGATTTATTTATGTAGCTGAAGACTGCTAGGTATTCACTTTTGTCGGTTTAATTGTATTATTTTACTAACGATTGTGAATACTTCAGTTGATGTGTAGAGATAGCAGCAGTGGCGGAGGAAAGAATTGGAGGATAGCGTGTATTTGAGTTATCACTTATATTTTGATGGGCACATACCTTAGGCATGGCACTTATATTTTGTCACACCTATTTATTAAGGCGCGAAGGCGGAGCTCCTGGAACGATCGATCTCTATAGTCAGTTTCATCGCGAACGGTCGATAGGGGTGGATTCCTGGCGGTCAAGAACCTCTTTCTACAGCCTCTGATCGCAAAGGACCGGCCTGAGGAAGCGGATGACCACTCCTACATCTCTTCTATCAAGACGTTTTTATATAGTGACAGTAAGCTTATCTCCATAACTTAAAAAGTCATTAAGCTTTAAAATAAAGTTTAGCAAAAGCTTGATAAGAAGCTTAGGAGCTTCAAGTGTAAATTTCGACGACAGGCGGTAGCATCCCGTAAATTTCGCGGCTAAAAACGGCCACCCCCCCTCCCCCCCCCAAAATTCGACGTGATATTCAGATTAAGCTCCAAGCTTAATCAACTAAGTTACAAGTCACAAGAATCTCCAAAGTTTGTCAAGTACTTTAAGTTATGTAACTCTGCAAGTTCTGCAAGTCAGCAAAGGTAAAAAAACTGACTTATTTCCAAAACTCCCATAAGGACTGTTCCTGCACAAAAGCACTGAACTGCAAAGTTGTTCCCTGGAAGAATCTGTTCACATATGCAGACTTGCTGAACCAATTTTAGCACACACAGAAGGACATACACAGATTTTACAAAGACTTCAAATCCCGCAACCGCAAAAGTCGAAGACCGTGAAAGGCAAACAAAAATCTATAAGCCTTGTATACCCGACTTTGAGCTACGCTCGTTCGGCTAATTGGATTTTGAGAGTGTGAGGTCTTTTGAATTTTTACAGGATGACGAAACAAAATATGGATGATTTAATGGCTGAAGGTGATCTTCCTGAACCTACGATGGAACAAAAATTGGATTTGATTATGATGCAGCTGGATGAAGAACAAAGAGCCTGGCAAGCCTTGCAAGTTCAATTGGCCAATTTACAATGATCGACTATCGACAAAGATGGACCACAACCTGAAGATCTTATCCGATGAACCATCGATGCGACTCTCGAAGCTCAATCCATCCGCAAAGAAACAAAGATAAGTAAAAGAAATTTCAAATTCCATACTTTCAATGGAACTCGAGATGGAAAGACTGCTCTTGCATTCATCAGTCAATTTGATGATTACTTCCATGAAGAGATATACGTTGAAAAAGATAAAATCAAGTGTGTCACTAATCATTTAGTGGATAGAGCATCTCTTTGGTGGACCATGGTTCGTAAGAGCATAGATTGTCCCACTACCTGGGAGAGTTTCAAAAAGAAGTTTATGTAGAATTTCCTTTCTCCTCAATTCCATGAAAAAGCCATAAAGCAATGGGACCTTCTTCAGCAAAGAGATCGTGAGCCTATTTCCTAGTATACCGAACGCTTTTGGAATGCCTTATTGCAACTACGCATGCTTGAAGATGCACCTGAAGCGACTCACAAGCGCAAGTTTATGTCTGGATTACTTGGGCATTACTACGCTGAAGTCAATATGTTCAAGCCTGCAACTCTTGAAGATGCAATTTCTTTAGCTCATGACACTGAAGACAAGATTCAAGGAAGAGACAAGCGTCCACAACAATTTCAAGCAAATGGTAACTATGGTTCTAAGCAATTCAATTCAAATGTTAGAAGATTCAATCAAAGTCGATTTCCTTCATCATCTTTCCGTAAGTCTTGGACAAAACCACCTCCTTTGCCATCAAATACCAATCAAAACCCTAAGCCATCATCACAGCCAAATCCTAATATTCCTAGACTTCCTGCCATTGCAAACAATGTATCTAACGCCAAACCTATAGTGTGTTACAAATGCCATCAACCTGGGCAGCTAGCAACCAATTGCCAATCGAAGAAGCCCTCTGTCCATATCAACTATCTTGGAGCAATGGAAGATGAAGAACATGAGGAAATGCCTGACTTTACGGAAGATGAGGATGACATTGCTATTCCTTCGGATACTTTACCAGGTATGCCAACTCCACATTCTTTATTGACAATGAAATATTTAGTGCATGGAAAAGAAAAGAATATTTTGCATGATGATGGTAGTACACATGATTTTATTTCTGCAAAGTTAGTGAAAGAATTGAAATTACAAACTGTTCCTATGCATTATCGCATTAAAGTAGCATTCTTAGGCACAAGGTATAATGGAACACAAGAGGTGCATGATTTAGAAATTCAAATTGGTGAATACACTGAAAGAAGGAATTTTCTAGTTATACCATTACAGTCCAGTGATATTATCCTAGGTATGCCTTGGCGTCATCAGCATAATCCTGACATAGATTATTCCACGCATTCAATTAAAATTCATTTTCAAGGAAAATACATTACATTGTATGGTATGCACACATCTAATAATTTTCCACTGCTTACTCATACTCAAGCTAAACGTGCATTACGCAAAAGTAGTAAATCTTATCTAATTTGGGTGAATGAACTTCAAGCTAAAGAAAAACATATGCACCCTAGGCATAAAGAATTTCTTGCACAATTTAAAGATTATTTTGCTGAAGATTTACCACTTGGACTACCTCCTTCACGTCCCGAAGACCACAAAATAAATTTAATTCCTGGTACACAACCACCCTGTAAAGCACCATATAGGCATAACCAGATTGAACAGAAAGAAATTCAAAATCAAGTTGAGGAATTATTAAACAGAGGATTAATTAGACCTAGTAGTTCTCCATTTGGCGCACCTGTTTTGTTGGTAAAGAAGAATAATAATACTTATCACATGTGCATTGATTATCGTGCCCTAAATAAGACTACTGTAAAGAATAGATATCCAATTCCTAGGGTAGATGATCTTATGGATAAACTACAAGGTTCTGCCATATTTACTAAAATAGATCTTAAATCTGGTTATCATCAAGTGAGATTAGATAAATCTGATATATTTAAGACTGCATTTAGAATACAATTTGGTCCGTGATGCCTTTTGGATTGACTAACGCACCTGCTACATTTAGTAGAATGATGAATCACATATTTTTGAAATATCAGCATTGTGTTATAGTATTCTTTGATGATATCTTGGTATTCAGTAAAAAATAAGAAAGAACATTATGAACATCTGTCTTTGGTTTTCAAGTTGTTGAAAGATAATCAATTGTATGCTAATCCGGAAAAGAGTGAGTTCTTTCAAATAGAAATTGAATATTTAGGTCATATTGTGTCATCAGAAGGTATTAAGGTTGACCCTAAGAAGATAGAAGCAATATTAAACTGGCCTATACTCAAAAATGTGTATGAGTTACGTTCTTTTCTGGGTCTTGCTAGTTTTTGCAGGAAGTTTGTGCGAAATTTTTCATTACTTGCTTTGCCTTTGACTAAACTTTTTTTAAAAAATATTGTTTATCATTGGTTTGATAATCAACAGAAATCTTTTGATTTATTGAAACATGCATTAACCCATGCTCCTGTATTACAACTACCTGATTTTAATAGACCATTCTTTTTAGTAGTTACTGATGCTAGCAAATCTGGAATAGGAGCCGTACTTATGCAAGATAATCATCCCATAGCCTATTCTAGCTTTAAACTGAAACCATCCAAACTTAAATATTCCACATATGATAAAGAATTGTTAGCTATTGTACAAGCTTTAAGACAATGGAAAAATTATTTAATGGGTTCCGAGTTTATGACTAAGACTGACCAACAAAGCATTAGACATCTCCTTAGTCAACCCCAAATATCTGACCGACATATCAAATGGGCAGCTTTTATTCAGAGTTTTCATCCCCTTATCCAATATCAACCAGGAAAAGAAAATGTAGTAGCCGATTCTTTAAGTAGAAGACCAACTATTCATAATATTTCTGTCATATCATTTGATTCTCTAACTCCTATGAAAGATACTTATCATCAGGACATTACTTTTCATGCTGATTGGAATAAATTAGTTGGAAATAACTGGATTCCTATTGATTCACTGTCTTATAATGATGGATTCATATTTTATGAAAAGAGATTATGTGTTACAGTCCCATTTAGATATTTTATTTTGAATGAGATTCATTGTCCTCCATATCAAGGTCATAGAGGTATTATATCTACTTTGCGTACACTGACTGAAGATTTTTATTGGCCACATATGGACACTTATGCATCTAGCTTTGTTACTGAATGTTTGGTTTGTCAAAGAGTTAAGAGACATCATGGTAAACAGTATGGTTTACTTATGCCTTTATCTATTCCATTAAGACCATGGAAACAGATTTCTATGGACTTTATTACTAGTTTACCTAATACTAAAGCTAACCATGATATGATTTGGACTGTTGTAGAAAGGTTTAGTAAACAAGCACATTTCATTCCATGCAAGAAAACTTTAACAGCATCTCAGGCAGCACAATTGTTTTTGAAAACCGTTTTCACTAATCATGGATTACCGAAAGTTATTATTTCTGACCGTGATTCTAGATTTTGTAATAACTTTTGGATTACTTTGTTTGCTAACCTAGCAACAAAGATTGATTTCTCATCTGCATTTCATCCTGAAACTAATGGACAAACATAAGCCACTAATAGTACTATTTTAGATCTTTTACGTGCTTACACTGTTTCTAAACCACAGACATGGGATACACATTTACATTTACTACAGTTTGCATATAACAATACACCACACATAGCCACAAAGAAAGCACCGTTTGAAGTGATTTATGGTTATAGATTGTCTACACCTATTGCATCTTTATCAAATAGAATTCAGAGTGTTGATGATATTGCTAACATGCACGCTACTATTTTTGATGAGGTTAAAGACATGATTGCCAAAGCCCAGCAATCATATACAAAACAAGCCAATAAGAAAAGACAAGCCATGAATTTCAAAGTTGATGACTATGTTTGGTTAAGAATAGAAAAATGTAGATTACAAAGTGTAGATAAACACCCAGTTGTGAAATTAGCACCTAGATTCTATGGACCATTCAAGATCATTCACAAAATCAATGACAATGCATTTAAGTTAGAACTACCACCACACTGGAAAATTCACAACACCTTTCACATTAGTTTATTACGACCCTTTAGAGGCCAATTACCTATACACCCTGTTTATGAAAACTCACCTTTGTTAGATGAAGAGACTGAAATCCTTGAGCCTGAAGCTACCATAGATACTGACTTTATGACACTAGAACTGGCCGTAGATATTCTAGATATTTGGTCAAGTTTAAAAACCATCCTGTTGAAGAGGCCCAATGGATGCACGCTAGAGACTTAAATGCTTTCCCCACTCTGTTAGCTCCACATTGAGCTAATAGCAATTGAGGAAAATTGCTATCCCACCCCGGGGGTATGATGCCAGGAGGCATATTTCACGGTGGATTCCGTGAGGTTTTACGGTGGATTCCGTAAACTTTGTTGATCGAGGCTCATATACAAAGTAGATTCTTTGTGTGAGAAGCTGGTGGGGACGCCTATCCTTTTCGGGCGTTTCATTAATTTAGTGTGTACATGGGTGATTCCATAGCGGGTGATTCCGCAAAATACATATTAAATTAATAAACGTTTATGAGTTTAGAGTGTGCACTCGTGATAAATTAAGGTTAGGATTGATTTTTAACTAGTTGATTTATTTATGTAGCTGAAAACTGCTAGGTATTCACTTTTATTGGTTTAATTTTATTATTTTACTAACGATTGTGAATGCTTCAGTTGATGTGTAGAGATAGCAGCAGTGGCGGAGGAAAGCATTGGATGATAGTGTGTATTCGAGTTATCACTTATATTTTGATGGGCGCATACCTTATGCATGGCACCTATATTTTGTCACGCCTATTTATTAAGGCATTGGATATTTATTTATTATTTTGTATGCGCATAGGCGCACGATTATGATACTTGTATTTGGACATTATATTGGGTATGCCTGACTCTTTGGGCGCCTGCCCATTAGCTTTATTTCTATTTTGTGCTAAAGCAAACTCAAAAACCAAAAGCATGCTATTTTGTAATTTGGGCTATTATTTGAGCTTGAAGATGATTAATACATAAAATACATGCTTTGTAGAGCGCTCACACAAGGCATTGGGGGGAGATTGCACCCAATTGGTCTCTTGTTCATGTCGTACATGCTTTCTACCTTGAGTTTTGTGCAAAAAGTAGAGTTCTTTTGTTCTTGGGGACCTTCCGGTGCTCACTACGCGAGCATACGGCATCCAAACTGTGCACCAATAAGACTGGATATACATTTGACAATATACACTGCCTTGGGATACACTCATGTGATGTGCCTAGGCTTGAAGCTCTACCTAGTTTGGGTCGCAACACTAATTTATGTGAAAACCCAAATAGGGGAGGTTCGAATGAGTACAAAGCTATGATTCTTTCTACCAAAGGAGCCACTCAGCTGCTTGAACGTCCAGTTTATTCAGATGACAATAAATGTAGGACATGCGAGCCCACTAAGGCCGTTCATTTAGCTCATAGTGCCCAAGAAGGGATCGGCCTTATTGATGAGTTATTTGTAGAAAGGCTTGGACTTGTAGCTCTACAAAAACCTAAGATTAAAAAAAAATACAAGATCAAGCTTTTAGCTAACATGCATGAGTAGCATGGGGCTAGTCGACCTATGATATGCTATCCTTGGCACCCTGGGTAGTCTGATAGGGTGTGATGTGTATGCCAAGGACATCAGTATTACATGGACTAAAATGACCTATCTGGTTTTAAGCTAGGAAGGCTAGCTGCTTTGGATATTATGTCCAGCTTTCGTTAGGCCAAGAAGCCCGATCAGTTTTTGTAGTGAAATGCTTTATTTCATTAGGCCAAGAGGGCCAGTTGTTTGTTTAGTGCAGGTGCGGTTAATTTATAAGTAGTTGATCATCGCCTTGCAACTGCCTGGTAGGTTCTTGGGGACAAGTCAGACCCAGGGCTAATGCCTTGTCTTTCTAGGGGTGGCATCTTGCTGGAAAAGAAGAAAGTAAGGAAGGTTGGAGTGAAAATAAAAGTGAGCGTTAGAAAAAGATTAAGTGTTGCCTTGTGAGGGCTTGGTAGATTCTTGGGTACCGAGACAGGACCTGAGGTCGATGTCCTGTTCTCCTTGGGTCACTATGCTCAGCTCCCTCCTTTTTACATGCCCGAGTATGGAAGAATAAATAAAAACCTCAAAGAAGAACTGTGCTAAAAGAAAATACTTCTTGATCAGGCTATAGGAGTCCTCGTCTAGTAGGAGCTCCTGGTTGTGTTGTCCTTAGTACGGTAGGTAGTTCAGACCACCACTTAGGGCAACCTTTTTTATAGTTCTTTTTAGTTTGGCCGTGTTGGAGCAGTCGATTAGTGACTAGCTTTGGACCTTCTATCAGATTATTCTAGGTCTACTCCTTGTGGATGTCATGCCTTGGTTTTGTCAGGTGGTAGGGTGAGCACTGTGCTGTGTTTTAGTATGTATCTATTTTGTATCAGCTTGATGCTTCCTTTGGTTGTTTTGTGCAGATTTGTTGTGGGATTCGACGGGCTGAGTCGCCCTATCCCGTGGTTGCCAATGAGAGCGGAGTTTTGAGCCTGGGATGTGCCTAAAATTTTCCAAAAAATTTGGAATTTAGGGAAAAAATATTCAACATCAAAGGCGGCGACTCCAGCTAGGATGATTTTAAGCACCAAGTGAAAGACGACTTTTAAAAGGCGCCCGAGCGACACTTGTGGATTTTTCATAATTTTTTAGACTGCTGTGCGGGTTGTCAAGAGTTGCCAGTTAATGCGAGATGTCAAGCCAGACGCCTAGGATTTTTCAGAGCTCAATTTGGATGACGGATGAGGAAATGGCCACAAGATGGGCAAGATTTGAAGAGGTGGACCAAAGTTGGCCAAATGGGATGTGCAAGTAACCTATGTAATGGACAATGGGGCTGATCTTCTCCCTCCTTGCCGGTCCTATCGCTTGTCTTCACCCTTGAAATGGCTGTGGGAATGAAGAGATGGAAATCTAGTCTTTCTCTCTCCTCCCTCTCTCCCCCCTAAGGGGCTGTTCTTGTGTGCAAGAGGAAAATGAAGAATGGCGAAGGAAAGCTTGTTCCGTTGGGACCGGATTGCTTTCGGATCGATGAAGACATGAAGATTGCTGATTGTGAAGATGCTGGACATTGAATGTGGGCTGACCCGCAGTCCTGCACCAAAACCAAGATCCTGAGACACGAAGCCTAAGCGGTAATTCAATTTTTATGAAGAATAAATGAGTTTTTATGCTATTTGATTGATGAAACATTGTTCCCATGGGCTGATTATGCATTATGATGTTGTTTTCTATGAGTTTCAACGGTTTATGATTTGAAAATCAGAAAATCATAAGTGATATGGCTGAAATTAATATTATAAGACCCGAAAACCATGCGTTTAAGGGGTAAAAATGGGGTTTTTGCAAAATGAATGAAAAATATGAGACATGATGCCTAAAAAACCTAAAATTTTGTTGTCAAGGAACCTAACGGCTGTAGCAAAACAATCAATCTTAATTTTTAGTCATTTTTAATTGAAGAAAATAAAGGAAAAATACCAAAAAATGGTGAAAAATGGGTTTTAAATGGGAGAAAATTAGGAAACGGTAAAAGGAAAATTCCAAAAAATTACATGTGTGTTTGTGCATCATATAATGAAGGTAAAGCACGAGGTTGGCCTCACTTTACCCTCGTTTCTATGTTTTTGTTTGTGTTTATCGCTTTCTTTGTAAGGAAAAACACATAAAATGACTCTTTCACCTATCAACGAATGCAAAACATTAAACGGTAGGGTGAGAAGAGAGATTGAGCATTAAAATATAAACTAAAATCTGGTTTATGTGTTGCATCATGCCTATAGGACGTTGTTTTAGAATAAAGACAATGGCAGCATGAGCGTAAGGCTCGGTGTCTTTTCTCATTACATAAATGTTAGCATGGAAATCATGAAAAGATTAGTTTCGCACGATGCATAATGCTGATTTTCTTCTGTTTGTGCACGAAACCGTTCACATTATGCACTATGCATAGTTCATGGTATCAACGGAAAAGTTCTTGGACTACATGGCAATTGTTTTCTTAGGAATTTGACCCACGATTGAGAGTGTGAGGTTATCCCTTGCCGTAGGATAGAGGGTCGGTTTCCTAAGGGACTGTTAAGTGAGGACACATTGTATATCTCTTGGATTCGAAAGGAAGAGTGGGTTGTATTTGTTTGTGTTATATGTTGAGCAGCACATCAAGGGGCCAATCCTTGTGATGTAGGAGAGCTGCAGTGGGGCCACGGTGTTTCTACTGAGAGGTTGCCTCCATGTGTGTGATCGTGGCATTGCCAATGTGTATGGGTTCTCCCTCTGAGGAGCTTATGGAAAGGGAAATGTTGGACTATAAACTATAAATGCATAAATTAGGCTTTAGTGCAGTTTTGTCCTTTAGCATTAGATTGATGCTCCTGGTCCGCGAGGCCGTGAGGGTGTGCTTGTCTGTTATAAGCATGAGGTCCAGCTAGTGCCATAGCCAGTGCCGACCCATTTCAGGTCCCATCATTGGAGTAGTTTTGCTCTTCCTTGAGGTTATGAATAGCACAAGGCAAAACAATCAAACTCTTTTTCCTTGAAGACAACATATCAGTAATTTAGTTGACACTTCCAAGCACCTCGGGCCTCATTGCCAAATAGTTTTGCTACTAATTTTGTCCTTCTGAAGTTGAAAAGCTTCCCACCATGCATTTTCATTTAGTTGGTCCCTCCATCTTCTAGCTATGCTTTCAACTGCTAAGTTGATTAATATTTGCACTATACTTGGGTAAAGCTTTTAAGAATCATTTTTCTTTAGAGACATTAAATCAATGGTTACATCTATCATTCTCTCTTGGTATTTTCACAATAATTTCTCTAAGCCTTCTCGCTATTCTTCATGTCCTTGAAAGTCTAAATGGTGCTTAGGCATCTTTTACGTTGGGGTTTGTAATGCATGGATCATTGTCATGTAGCACTATTGGATCTCTAGTGCTATCTTTGCTTCCTATTGGGAGCTTTGAGGCACCTCTCCTGTGGCTTCTCTAAGTTTATCAAACTTTAGAGAATCTACATAATTTGCAACTATTCACATGATCTCTACTGGCTCCATTGATGCAAACTATACATGCTTAGGAGGCTTTGGTTGCCAATGTCCCACTACTTTCAACTCTAAATCTCCATAGCCAATACCTTGTAAATGGTGTATTAGTGCTTGTTTTGTTGGCTCAAGAATTAGGGAACGAATTAAGTTTTTACCCAACATCTAAAATTCCCAATGCAATAGTGGCCAAATCCAATTGAGCCTTTAGCTCCACTTCATCCTTAGTACTAGGCACAAAGGTAGTTAGGATGGCCTTCTTGTAGATCTCTTGCTATAATGCAATCACATATTTATAGATGTCCACATGATCTTTGTGTTAACTTTCCTTGTGTAGTGATATTGCCAAGTCATTGGCTTCACCCCATGAGGTCTCTTAAGTTCACTTTCTACTCGTGTGATAGCTCTCATCAACCTTGCTTCGATTACAGACCTATAAAAAATGTCTTTAGTTATCCTTGAGCATGTTGGTTTTCTTGGAGCTCCCTTATTTAGAGAGCTATCTGTCAAGATTGTGGGAGAGAAGGAAGGAGTCTCACTTGTAGCTTTCTTGCTTGCACAATGGGGGAATACACACAAGGGTGGAGGCTGAAAACAGTTTTCCTCTTCTTAGTTGTGTAAGACAAAAAGAACACTCATACAAAGAAATAGAAGAACCCTATATATGGGTCTCAAACCAAACTCAACTAACTAAGGTGGCATACTAACTGAACCATGAACTAGAGTAGATAAGGATAGCTGTCATCTAGCTATTGTTCATGGGCGGTGTACCAACTGCATCTGCACAACTAACAAGTCGGTGACATAAATGCACAACGGTCACCCTGGCATATCACGAGTGGAGCTCGATATCTCAACACTCCCCCTTGAGCTCAATCCCAATTCTTGCACACCAAGCAGGTCTCTGAACTTGCGCAACTTCTCTGCATCCAATGCCTTCGTAAATATGTCAGCTACCTGATCCTCTGTGCCGACATAAACTAGATCAATAAGACCTAGTAAAACTCTCTCTCGCACATAGTGATAATGCACCTCAATGTGCTTTGTTCTAGCATGATAGATTGGGTTATTTGCCAAGTGTATACTACTCATGTTGTCACAATAAATGACAACTGGCCCATCTGTAGGCTGATGCATATCATAAAGTAGCTTATGCAACCAAGCTACCTCACATGCAGCCATTACTGCACCCCTGTACTCAGCCTCTGTGCTCGACAAGGCAACTGTAGGTTGTTTCTTACTGCTCCAAGTGACTGCAGCACTCCCAAAAGAGAACACATATCCACTGGTAGATCGTCTATCAGAAATACTACCAGCCCAATCAGTATCAGTGTATCCATGCAACTGTATCTGAACCCCAGTCTCATAAAATAGTCGATACTACAATGTGGACTTTCTTATACCTGACTATGCGTCTAGCCGCATCCAAATGCGGTTTCCTTGGAGCCTGCATAAACTGAATTACCAATCCAACAACATAGCTCAAATCTGGCCTGGTAATAGTCATATAAATCAAACTTCCTACTATGCATCTATACATAGTAGGGTCTTCCAGAAGCTCACCTGCATCTGCGCTCAGCTTCACATTCTGCTCCAAAGAAATTGAAATATGCTTACAGCCTGTAATCCCATATTTGGACAGCACCTCTGCAAGAGCCATATCCCACTTGGTGATCTAATCACCTCAATGCCCAAGAAATAATGCAGCTCTCCCAAATCCTTCATCTCAAACTTCTGCTTCAATAGCATTTTCACATGAAGGATATCTTCATCACTATCACCTGTCATAATCAAATCATCAACATAAATGACAAGCAGCATAATACCTTTCTCTGTTTTTCTCACATAGAGTGAGAAATCTGCCTTGGAAATCTGAAAGCCAATAGTGACAAGATACTGTCCTATCTTGTCAGACCATGCTCTAGGTGCTTGCTTCAAGCCATACAAGGCTTTCTTCTACCTGCAAACAAACTCAGGATGAACAGTATGCACATAACCTGGTGGCTGCTTCATATAGACCTCTTCTTGCAAATCACCATGCAAGAAGGCATTCTTTACATCCATCTGATGTAAAGACCATCCCTTTGATGCAGCCATAGCAATGACTGCTCTTACGGTTGCCATCCTTGCAGTCGGACTGAATGTTTCTTCATAATCAATTCCATATGTTTGTGCATAACCCTTGACTACTAATCTTGCCTTGTATCTGTTTTCACAGAACCATCTGCATTGTGCTTCACCTTATAAACCCACTTACAACCAATTGCATTCTTATCTTTAGGCAAAGGTACCAATTCCCATGTAGCATTTGCTTCCAAAGCATCCATTTCTTCATCCATGGCTTTCTCCCATTTTTCTTTTCCCATGGCTTGCTCAAAAGAAGTGGGTTTTGGTTCCTGTATCACTTTGACTATGACTATATAGGCATAATGAATGGCTGTAAATCCATCATATTTCAGCCTATCCACAGGATACCTAGCTCTAGTAGACATGTGCAAAGTAGGCTCACTTCCAGGTGCTCTCAAAACATCCCTTGTCTTCCTTACTCCAGGTGTAACAATAGAAGGAATACCCAACTCATCATCAATGCTCTGTTCTGAGCCACTGGATTCACCATCCACATAAGAGTGACCTGCATTCACATCAAACATGGGTTGATCTACCTTCTCTTTTCCTTTTCGTGATACCTGCATACCACTATCTGCATTGCTTTGAGAAGATTCTCCTGATCTCAATCTGCCTGTCCATGGCGAAGAATGTGAACCACTGCTAGAGGACACTCCAAGTCCACTAATATCTTGTGACTGCTGCTGTGAATTCTGTACATCATTACCATTTTGTGCATCTACATTATCAATCACATTTACTGGTTTATACCAGCTACTCATCTCATCAAAAACAACATCTCTGCTCACTGTAAACTTACGAGTAGAAGGGTTATAGTATCTATACTCTTTCTGTTGCAGAGAGTAACCAATAAAGATGCACTTCTCAGCTTTTGGATCCAACTTGGATCTCAACTCATTTGGCACATGAACATAGGCAATGCAACAAAAAATTTTCAAATGAGAAATATCTGGTTTCCTACCAGTATACCTCTCCTCTGGAGTCATGCCATGTATTGCTGCAGTGGGAGTCCTATTCATTATGTAGACTGCTGTAGCAACTGCCTCAGCCCAGTAAAAATCTGGTAGGTCTTTTTCATTGAGCATGGCACGAGATACCTCTCCAATATGCATGTTTTTTCTTTCTACAATTCCATTTTGCTGTGGGGTATGACTACATGAATATTGCTGCTTTATGCCATGATCCTACAAGAACCTTGCAAACTCATTTGAGAGGTACTCTCCCCCTCCATCTGACCTTAGGCATTTTATTTGCAGGCCTGTTTCTTTTTCAACCATTGCTTTAAGAGTTTTGAAATTCCCAAAAACTTCACTTTTCTTTTTCATAAAATACACCCAAACTTTTCTGCTATAGTCATCAATAAAAGTGACAAAGTAATGACAGCCTCCAATAGATGCAGCTTTAGTAGTCCACACATCAGAGTGGATTAATTCCAATGGCTTCTTACTCTCTTGAACATGTCTAGGAAATGGTTTCCTTGACTGTTTTCCAAATTGTCAGGCTTCACATACCTTATACATTTCTGCAATCTTGAATTTCTGCAATCTTGCAACAATATTTTGGGCCTGCATTGATTTAAGTCGCTGCACATTAACATGACCAATGCGTTTATGCCAGATATCAATATTTGCAACTACACCAGTCCCATGTGCAAACATTGCTGCACTCAATTCAGACATGTCTACATCCAATGTAAACATTCTGCCCTTCTTCTTTCCTTTTGCTATATCAAGCAACCTTTATTTTTCATATCCTCAATAAAAGCATCCATGAGGATTAAATCTGACCTGCAAGCCTTGCTCAACCATTTGACCAACAGAAACCAGATTCTTGGTGATATTTGGGACATGAAATACATCTAACATGTATTTCTTTTTCCCATCCTGCATAGACAAAGGAATTTTTCCAATTTGGACAATAGGATGTGCAGTATCATCACCGCTCTCCACAAATCCTGGTTTTTCCATTTTCCTTGCATCGTGCATCCATTCTGCATGACCTGTCATGTGGTTTGATGCACCTGAGTCAACATACCACACTTCGTTGCTTTCTTCTGCACTTGTCACAGAATTGTTCATGTGCTGCACCATAAACAAATGCTCATTTCTGTCATCACCCTGTCTACTAGAAGATGCATAATTCCCTTGTTGCAATTTTCCATTCATGATGTCATTCTGCTTTTTATAGCAATCTTTAGTCATATGACCCATTTTACCACAGTAGTAGCATTCAACATTACTGTTTGCATTTTGGCCTCTTTGCCATCCACCACGACCTCTTTGGCTCCCCCTGCCTCTAGAGTTACCACGTCCTCCTCCATAGGACTGGTTTTCTTGAGTTTGCTGCATATTCTGATTTCTACCACGGCCTCCAGATCGGCCTCCTCTACCTCTGCCTCTACCTCTTTCAGCATTTGAGTAGAAGACAATTTCTTTTGAAGTTTCTCCTGAAAAAGATGCACCACCATTTCTCTGCTCCTCAGAAATTAGAAGAGTAATCAACTCCTCGAAATCAGGAAATCTTTCACGGATGGAAATGGATGTTCGAAACTGTGCATAATCCTTTCCTAGACCATTCAAGGTCACGGAAACTAAATCATCATCTTCCACTGGCGACCCAATGGAAGCAAGTGCATCTGCAATCTTCTTCACCTTCATGTGGTAGTCATTGATGCTCATACTTTCTCTTTGCACATTGTGCAACTCTTGCTTGAGCTGCATTTTCCTGGCTTGCGTATTTGTGCTATAAATTTTTGACAAAGTATCCCATCCCTCCTTTGGCGTACTTGTATCCTGAATATGCACAATCATAGAGTCTGAAATACTGATAGACAGCCAGTACATAACTTTTCTGGCTCTCTCATGCCATCCTTTAAATGCCTGCAACGAATTCCCAATATCCTTTTCCCATAAGGAA
This sequence comes from Lygodium microphyllum, assembly GCF_053477565.2. Lineage (NCBI taxonomy): Eukaryota > Viridiplantae > Streptophyta > Polypodiopsida > Schizaeales > Lygodiaceae > Lygodium > Lygodium microphyllum. The sequence goes on along the minus strand of NC_141162.1, from coordinate 122,836,324 downwards.
ATTCGTCATTCTAAACTTCCATGCTTGGAAGTTGTTCTTGTCAAGCTTTTCAGTGACAATCTGTGAAAGAGAATCAGACGCCCTTACAGAACACTGCAAAGAATTCTGTCACTGCAAAAAACAAAGCTTCAGCCTCACAAGGGCAAGTCTGCAAAACTGATGAAAGTGGTATTTGACCACACAGTCACTTCCTAGTGACAATTTTGCATCAACAGGCAACAAGGATGATTCTGTAACTCCCAATGTCTCTGCGCACAGGCATACGATGCAATTTCTACGGTAACTTTTGACCGACCTGGAGAACAGTGGTCGCACAACATAAAACATGGCCTTTTCCTGAGTGCGTGCGGAAAAATTCCGCCTTTAAAACAAGCCCCGAAATGGCCTCAAATATACTGCCCTCTTGCTATACTGCGAAAGGGCGTCTCAATCTGAGACAATGCACTCTTGCACTTTCCGGATGTGCTACCTGCAGGAGATTTGCTCCCAAAATAGAAAAATGAAAGCAACATTGGTCCTCTTACCAGAACACAGCAAACTTGGTTTGCTTTCTTGAGCTTCTTACCAGGAACAAGGCTCTGATACCATGTCAAGATTGTGGGAGAGAAGGAAGGAGTCTCACTTGTAGCTTTCTTGCTTGCACAATGGGGGAATACACACAAGGGTGGAGGCTGAAAACAGTTTTCCTCTTCTTAGTTGTGTAAGCCAAAAAGAACACTCATACAAAGAAATAGAAGAACCCTATATATGGGTCTCAAACCAAACTCAACTAACTAAGGTGGCATACTAACTGAACCACAAACTAGAGTAGATAAGGATAGCTGTCATCTAGCTATTATTCATGGGTGGTGTACCAACCGCATCTGCAACTAACAAGTCGGTGACATAAATGCACAACGATCACCCTGGCATATCACAAGTGGAGCTCGATATCTCAACACTATCTTGGATCTTTCTTGCTCTAGATGAACAATAAGGTTTTTTTGAATTGGGATCTACTTACCCACATTGCTTTTGAAGTTCTTGTACATCTTGCACTTTAGATTTCATTTCTGCACCATGTTCTTTTCATTATTCCTAGAGGTCCTAGAGGTCATGTATTTTTTGGTCGAATTGTATTGGATATTTTCCAGGCCTCCTTGGTCTCATTCAACTTTAGTTAGAGCTCTTGCTCCTGTGGGTCTATGATGGACTAAGAAACACATAGGTTGCCTCATTGTGAAGTGATGGTGACCTCCTTTGTGACTTTCATTTTTTCCCACTTGGTGATTTTTGTCCATGTGTTTTGGATGGTTGCAATTAGTTAACGAAAGGGTCCTTGATCAACATGTGGTAGATTTTCAACCACCTTGTCTTTGCCCTTGTTGGAACTACATTCTCCTCATCTTGGCCAATATTTCTTGTACTTGCTGTGAAGAGTTGGTTTTCTCATTTTCCCATCTTTCTCACAAGACTATTATAGTGCTCTTTCAAAATTTTCTTTTTCTTCTTGAGTGAGACTTTTATTCATTTAAGTTCCCTTCTAGACTTCTTTTCCACAATTCTAGACTATTGTAATGTTTTGTCGTTACGAATGCCCCCTATTATTAAAAACATAATAATCAACTTTTTTTTCCTTTTCCCCCCTATCATCGCCGATGGTGGCGGGGGGAGAGAAGAAGTTGACGGGCGGAAAGAGAAGGAAGATGGCGTGAGGAAGAGTCGACAAGGAGATGACGCGACGCCAAATATGATGTGGAAGATTACATTGATGAAGACGGTGATGAGATTGAAGGGGCAGGGGCACACGTGTGCCACCTCACTCCCCCTCCCACTGCCTCATTCCACTCTATAATACCCCACCCTTCCCCTATAAAACAAACCCCCCCTCCCCCCCCCCCCCCCCCACCCCTTAATGAGAGGATAACACATTAATTTCATTTCCCCCATTGCTACTGACCAGAAGAAGAGGGAGAGAGAGAGGAGAAGAAGAAGAAGGAGAGAGAGAGAGAGAGAGAGAGAGAGAGAGAGAGAGAGAGAGAGAGAGAGAGAGAGAGAGAGAGAGAGAGAGAGAGAGAGAGAGAGAGAGAGAGAGAGAGAGAGAGAGAGAGAGAGAGAGAGAGAGAGGAGGAGGAGGAGGAGGAGGAGGAGGAGGAGGAGCAACAGAAGAAGAAGAAGAAGAAGAAGAAGAAGAAGAAGAAGAAGAAGAAGAAGAAGAAGAAGAAGAGGGAGAGAGAGAGAGGGAGAAGAAGAAAGAGAGAGAGAGAGGAGAAGAAGAGAGAGGGAGAGAGGGGAGAAAAAGAAGAGAAGAAGAGGAAGAAGAGAGAGAGAGAGAGAGAAGAAGAAAAAGAAGAAGAAGAGGGAGAGAGAGAGGGAGAAGAAGAAAGAGGGAGAGAAAGAGGAGAAGAAGAGAGAGGGGAGAAGAAGAAGAAGAAGAAGAAGAAGAAGAAGAAGAACGAGAGAGAGAGAGAGAGAGAGAGATAGTCTCTGAGGGTTCTCCTTCCTTTCCCTCCTTAGAGGGTGACCACACATGTTTACCCCCCCCAAAATCCGCAAGCCTAACCCCTCCCATCGCGTAGAAGGAAGTCACCCGGCACACCATCTCTCCAACGAGAGAAGGGGAGAAAGAGATTTACAAGCTGAAGTATAACCCCAAAATGGAGGATGACATGCACCAATGGAAATCCTGTGTCCGACAGTGGAGCCATCAGTCCGCGTGATACTGCCAATTCGAATACAATGTTGGGTATGGTTAAGCCATCTTCGAATACCCAGGTACAAACTGCTATCTTCCCTATTTGTGAGTCATAGGCTATATCCCTTCAGTATGCACATGAATTCATGCAGCTTGAACTTATTCCTATTATCATAAAGTGGCATTCTAATTGTTCCTTTTAACCTAACTTAATTGCATACAGTCTATTTGTTGATGGAATAATTACAAGGAGGAATTAGCCAAGAGTTACAACTAGCATAATTGCCAAATGAATATGATATTAAGAATTGGGAATAGAAGGTTCTAGTTTAAAGTTTGGATACTTCCAAAGTACTTAGTCTAAGAGCCCAAATATTAAGAAAAGCAAGATTCTAGCCCAATGCAAGGCTTGTCGGAATCTAGTCACTTGCGATCATCTCACACTTATCTTATCAAGTATTTACATGTTAGGCCTATAGCATGCTCGATATATGAGAACAATTCCTATTTGCTTCATGGCTGGGCTAAGAGCTAGTACAAGGAATTAATCATAAGAATCAAAGCTAAAATGTTTTGAGATCCATCTGATTAACTACGACTTTTACCGATCCAATTCAAGGTTGGATCATCGATCAATGTAAGTAATCTATAGAACTTACATCATGTAAATTGTTTAAACCTTTAACACATGTCTTAGCCAAGAGAAGGGATTGCTAAGTAAATTTTACACAAAACTGCTCTTTGATCCCAAGGGGGAGAGCTAATATGCGATGGAAGGTTATCACAACTATTCTTGCAATGTTGGAAAATAATATCATTGTTTTGTTGATTGATCTAACATCGTCTTAAAATCCTTTTCTTAAAACTGATTGTGGGATGTGATTTGGATGATTATTCCAAGTGCTTATGTTTGATGGTAAATGCATGGCAGGGGTCTATGATGACAAGTTGCCATGGCGAAATAAAGGAATGATTTCTTGAAAGATGATATTAGATTGATTGACTTGATTATGCTTGATTCTTAATTGGATTAATTAAGGAAGGATATTTGCATGGGTGGATCATCTCTAGGATCGCATCGTAGATTACCTCGAGAGGGCACTGCTCGATTCACGGGCCGAAGGTCGAGTGGTGAAAAGGCCAACCACGAAAAGTTGTGTCCCACTCCTAGGTTGCTTGGGGTTAGTGGAGCTTTGGACACCACTTGCCTAGTCCGGAACGGAGTTGAAGACAACTTCTAGGGCGTTGGAAGATCCTATTCTAGATACTAGATGGAAATTATGGTGCCATGTGATTTGGACTGGGCACTTTTGTTGGATAGAAGGGTTACATAATTTGTCTTGTATGGGTAGGAGATAAAGATTAACTAGAAAATAAGTTAAGGAACTTGTTTGTCAAAGGGCCTGCTGCATTGATTTCGTGTCTGTGCTATAAGTTATGCAAACAAACCATGTTCCCTAAAAGGCTTGATTAATGAAGCTGATTTTGAATGTCACACATAAATGTGATAGAACCTAATTAGAAAACTAAAGCTATCAAGGGAAGCGGGTGGGTGGAACCCCTGACGGGTCCATCCTACGGCAGGGTGGTCCCAGAGAATTGGGAGGCTTCTCACGAGGGTTTACCGTCGTCTGACCTTTAGGTATTGTTAAGCTAGAACCTGATTCATGTTGTTTTAGGGGACCGAAATGGAACTATGCCCTATAGGCAGAGAGGTTGAGCGGTGCATCCCTCTTGTTTCCCATTCTCTTTGAACCAAGTGCGACATGGATATGCTTCAGATTGGGGTATCTTTGCATAAAGTAGGATGTCCAAAACTCGATGCTAGAATGCTGTCAGGAGTCCTTGACCACTAGGAACCTAGATTTTATGACAATCCTAGTGGGTTTGACCGCAAATGTTCCATTGCGAGGCGACGGACTCGGAAGACCCTAGGCGACAAACCCAGTAACATTCTATGGGAGTGCCGAGTGGCGATGCTTAGATTTGTCTCTCAATGGATCGCTAAAAACGTGCCTAGGCATGTTACAACTATGGCTCATTTTTGTTGGGAATTTTTCTCATTGGAGTCTTCTAAGGTAGAGCTATTCTCACTATCCTTTCTTTGCTTATTTTCTTTAGTGTGGCTCTCCCATTCTTTACTTGATGAAGGGTTTTTTGTCTCCTCTCTTTGCCTTTTTTCCATTCCTTGCATTGTTAGCTCTTTCACCTATGCTCTCTCAGACCCTTCCTAAGTGCTCTTCTCTCATATTTGACTTGCTTGCAGTGATGGATTAGGATATAATGATGGTTGAATGACCTAATATGGACTCTTACAACTACAGTAATGACCCTTATGAGAGCATTGCCATGGTTGATGACACATTGATTTGCTTTTGGTTTTATTAGCTCGACATTTGGAGCCTTCCTTAGAACCTTTTGAGCTTTACAAATGCATTCCAAACACAAATGGTTTAGACCTTGCTTCACAATGCTACATGTTATTACTATGTCCTTAATTAGACTCTTTAATGGACTTGCCACAATAGTTTTGGGCTTATTATATATGACCAATGGCATGAGATGAAATATTTAGGTTGTAATTCTTGACTTTTTTTGAAATGGATGCAAATAGGATCCCATCTTGGTTCACATTTGGCACATAATCCCATCTTTGAGTCATGGTGGAGGGTGGGGTTTATTCGTAGCTTCTTGTATTTCCCTAAAACTACTCCAATTTCCAAGGACTCTTCTATCATATTTGGAGTAAGTGTGGTCTTTTTAGTTCTCTCCTCATACTATTGTACATTCTCCATCTTGTATACTAATATGCTAGACCTAATTTTGGGGTCAAAGTTCTTAATGAAGTCTAGCCATGTCATGAGGTGTGTTGGTGTGTCTACAACTCTGCTAAATAATTTGCTATTAGTTCTCTAGTCGACTCATATCTTTTGATGATCGTTTTGAGGTTTATCAATATTAGTCTAAATTTCACGTGTCCCACTCTCCACATTGTTTAAACTCCTTCTATTGTTGGACCATGAACACTATCTAGTCTTTGTTGAGTGGGCCCTTAATTTATATGGGGGCCAAGGCCATTGCTAGACCTAAAAACGGGCCGGCACTGGCTCATGTACTAGCCGGGCCTCGTCACTACGCACAAGACAACCCCTCGGCCTCGCGGCCAGGAGCGTCTATCAAAATCTCTGCCTTCCTAAACATTGCGTTTGTAATACGTTGTAGTCCAACTGATCCTAACCCAATAATACTCCTCAGAGGGAGTCCCTTTCACATAGCCAAAAGGCTCGAATCACATACACATGGGGTTCCTCCTACGGCTGAATGCCGTCAACCCTCTGCGACTCTCCTACACCTTGGGGATTGGCCCCTCGATGCGTCGCTCAACATCTAAACATTTCGCACAAAAGTCGCTCAAGGTACCAAATAAGCGTGTCCAGGAATGTACCATTTTCCTTACTTCTCTTTCCCCTAGACCCCACGACTAGCCTATGGCTTAGGGTGTCCTGTCTCTCACTCAACGTAGGTCATGTCCTAATAAACCAATTGCAATGCATGTCCAGGAGCTGGTCACTGATACTTTTTAAATTCTTTTCATGCTCTATGCATTTGGTGGATGCCTAGTGCTCAAACGTTTAGCAAAACAGTATCGTGCACAAGTGCAAAAGCATTCTTTTAATGGTTTCCAACTACCGTTCGTGCTTTGTTGCATGGGCCTAGCACCGAGGTGATCCTCGTGCTACTAAGCTCTTAATTTTAATTATCATCCGTCCTAAATGCTATGCATAGAAATCAGCAACTTTCCCATCATCTCACACGGCATTTAGACATATTTCAACTTCTCTACCCTTCCCCGTTTAAATATTGCATCGTTGGATAGATTTATGAGGCATTTTACCATCATTTTATGTGAAAAAACCGGAAAAAGACGCACTAGAACAAGAAGGTGGGGTTGAACTGAGGCAAATCCTCATGCTTCAATCCCCACAAACATTCACAAACATTGCTCTTATTTATCCTTATTTTTCAAAATCCAAAATATATTTTTCCCCTATTTTTTAGGGTTTTTTCTCCATTTTTTTGTATTTTCCTTTATTTTCCTGCATTGTTTAATTACTGAAAATTCAAAATAGGTTATGGGCTGTGGCCCTTAGTTCCTTCTTGCAGAAAAAATGAAAGTTTAGTTGGTGTTCCTATTTACTTTCCCATTTTTATGCCAAAAAACCATCATTTTCCCTTGATTTTTCATGTTTTACGTGTTTTGGCATATTATTTTGAACCACAAGATGCATATTTTTCTGATTTTCTGATTATGACCAGCAATAAATCATGAAACACAGCAACATAAACAATTTTTAGCCCACATGAACAACATTTTATCAATCAAAAGCTATAGAATCTCAAATTTCCTTTGAAAATTTTGAATTACCGCTTATTTGCGTGTTTCGGGTTTCATGTCCATGGCTGCAAATCTGGAAATCAGTAGCACTTCATGTCCAGCACAATCACCAATCACCACTTCCAGACCGTGGAGCAATCCGATCCATGCCGGACAAGCCTCCATCATTCTTTCTTCTTCCTTCTTCTTCCCACATGAACTTGCCTTTAGGAGAGAGAGGGAGGAGAGAGAAAGATTGAAATCAGAGATCTTCAAAGAGAGCATAATTTGACGGGCGAGAGGCGGCGATAGAGTCAGCATACAGGAAGGAATGAGGGGCAATGATGATTGACAGGGGTTGTATTGTATTGATGCTGGAGATTGAAGATCCACCCATGGAGCGCAATTTTCGGGCGCAGATGGCGCCATCTCTCCTCACGTTTTTTTCTTCATCCTCTACATCAAACTTTCATGCTACATTAAAAATTGGGCTCCCAAGGGTCACTTGCCCATTTTGGCCAAATTTTGTCCACCTCTTCGTATCTTGACCGGTTTCTTGGCCATTTCCCTGTCCGGACTCGGAATTGAGCTCTGAAAAATCCAGGCCAGTAGCTTGTGTCAACCCGCACGACTGTCTGAAAAATTATGAAAAATCAACAAGTGTCGCTCGGGCGCCTTTAAAGCACTTTGATGCTTAAAACCGTCCTAGATCGAGCCGCCGCCTTTGACATTGAATATTTTTCCCTTGATATTCATAATTTTTAGCTATTTTTAAGCACTTCATGGCTCCTAAATTCCACTCTCATTGGCGACCACGGGATAGGGCGACTCAGCCCGTCGAATCCACGAACATATCTGCACATAAACAACCAAAGAAGCTGTTAGAAATGCGGGATCTAGAGCATGGCAAAACCGGAAGCTATGGAGGATGGAAAAAGAAGTGTAGACTCATGATGGAAAGGACACTGTTTGTTACACAAGTGAATTAGGTTCCAAGATTGAGACTTGGACTCATAAACACAATCTTGTGTATGTGGACAATGACATTGACACTTTACTGAAATGAAAAGAGTACTATCATTGCATTAAGAAAGGAAGCAAGTACAATGCTTTATAGGAAAGTAGGAAACTGCAGTAGGCACCATTGTGCATATGGGATAAGTTAGCCTGCATGTCCTTGACCCTGAGACTCCATACAAAGAGGCTGTTTGAGTGTGATTGCTGATTCTCAACACCCCTCCTCAATCACAACTAGGAAAGGCACAGAGTGTGTAGAGGCTGTAATGAGAACCACCTGCAAAGTGTGGACATACCACAGACATGGCAAAACACCAGAGGCTGTCGCAGAAAAAGCTAAGTGTGGGTACCATAAACATGGTGGACATCCAGAGGCTGTAACAGGGGCCTCACAAAGTGTACAGGGACTGTAATGCCACGTTACATAAGGAGTTTACAAAGCTTATGGCAGGAAGCATTAGGGCAAGGAAGTACAAGGCTTTTAAAACAGTCTATCAGAATTATGAGAGTACAAGGACTGATGAGTCTTGTCCTTCCGATCCTGGTGGTCTTCATCTTCATCTTCTTCTTCCTTTGCTCCATTTTCTTCTTCTTCTTTGACTGCGACTAGATATGCCTTTTGGGATCTCTTTCTTGCGTGGCAGAACTTCTCGGTGTGTCCGGTCCTTTTGCAGAAGTCACAAAAGAGCTGATCCTTCTTGCCTTTGTACCTGTTGCCAACATATAATGCATGCTCATCTCTAGAGGTACTTGGTTCTTCTTTAGTTTTTAGCTTCTTTTCTTCTTCTAACAGTGATGCCTGGATATCAACAAGTTCAGGATTTTGCATGTTGATTAAAGTTGTTGATACATTATTATATTCAGGAGGCAAGCTCTTAAGTAGAACACCAATGCAAACATCTTCATCCATTTTAATGTTGATTCCTGCAAGTTGGGTTAGGAGTCCTTCCATGTAATTGAGATGTGTGGCAAGTGATGTGCTGGACTTCATTTCAAGCCTGAAGAACTCAATCAGGAGACCATACTTTGATGATTTAGATTGTGCACCGAACAGGGTGTCAAGTCTTTTCCATGTATCCTGTGAGGTCTCACAGTTATCCACATGGTGGATATAACTGTCGTCTAGTTCCAGTTTGATAATGGCCTGAGCTCTGTCATCATTCTTTTGCCAAGTAGTTGCAAGGTCCGCGTCTCGAGGTTTCTTCTCTTTGCCATTTGTGATGGCCCAGAGACCCTTCTTCATCAGGATGAGCTTGATGCGGGTTTGCCAAGTGTGGAACCCGACTCCTTTGAATCGAGCATTTGGAGAGTCTTTTCCCATGTTAGATTTACGGGAACAGTAGCAAATCAACTTCAGACTTATTAGATTTGAGCAACAGAAGAATTGATTGAGAGACACAAGTGTTAAAAAACACTAACTGAGTGTCAATGAATACCAAATCTGCAAAAGTCTTTTACTCTTTTAAAATCCAAGTGATCTTCCCCTTCTTGATTTGATGCTGATGCCTTCAGATCTGAGTGACAGTACTTTAATGAACTTCAGAGAGTATTTCTCAGTGATTAAAATCACTGTTGATAACTTCAGTGAGAGGAACAATGAAAAATGTCAAGATTTTGAAGCTTTGGCTATGGTGAAATTAGGGTTTCTGAGACAGGGGCCTGGTTTTCCTCAGATTGCAGGAGCTACAGTGGATCATTTTCAAAAATTTTTATATGCCTAGGAAGCTGATTTCATGGGCTACCAAAGCCCTATCATAATCATCAAAATCGTGGACAGTATGCAGCGCGCAGTCACGTCGAACAGCAGCAGGCGCATTTCTGACAGGATTTCACGATTTTCGCAATGCTGAAGCCAGGGCGCAGTAATGTCATCGATTCTCATGCAAGGATGAAGCGCCTTGAGCAGAGGAACAACTCCCTAGAAGAAATCGTGGGCTGAAATGGCCTGGTTGAAGAGTTATGGAAGCTCTAAGTAAGGTAGGTCCTATCTGGCTATGGCAGACACAGAGCAGAGATTGGGGATTTTCACAATGCTGAGCTCCAGATGGTCCAATGTCCTGGATTGATGTGATACAGGGAAGCTTTGTGAGTTGGGGAATACTTTTCCAGAAGGAAGCTCCAAGAGATTTGACCTGTGGAGTGAGATATAAGCAGCTCAATCTGACAGGGTGCTACTGGCTATGGCTGCCATGGAAGCTTCAGTGAGAGTAGAGTTGGGAGATGAAGTCATGAGCTGACATTGAGCTAGACTGAGGTTGAAAGGAATCAAGAGAGGCTAGACAAGCAATGCCATGCCCAACTGGGCTCTGATACCATGTTAGAAATGCGGGATCTAGAGCATGGCAAAACCGGAAGCTATGGAGGATGGAAAAAGAAGTGTAGACTCATGATGGAAAGGACACTGTTTGTTACACAAGTGAATTAGGTTCCAATATTGAGACTTGGACTCATAAACACAATCTTGTGTATGTGGACAATGACATTGACACTTTACTGAAATGAAAAGAGTACTATCATTGCATTAAGAAAGGAAGCAAGTACAATGCTTTATAGGAAAGTAGGAAACTGCAGTAGGCACCATTGTGCATATGGGATAAGTTAGCCTGCATGTCCTTGACCCTGAGACTCCATACAAAGAGGCTATTTGAGTGTGATTGCTGATTCTCAACAGAAGCATCAAGCTGATACAAAAAAAATATATAATAAAACTCAGCACAATGCTCCCCCTACCCCTGGACAGAACCAAGGCACGACATCCACAAGGAGTAGGCCTAGCATCATCTAATAAAAGATGCGAAGTGAGTCACTAACCAGCTGCTCCAACACAGCCAAACTAAAAAGAATTGTCAAAGAGGTTTCCCTAAGTGGTAGTCTGAACTACTTACCAACTAAAGACAACACAACTAGGAGCTCCTACAAGGCGAGGACTCCTATAGCCTGATCAAGGAGTATTTTCTTTCAGTACATTTCTTCTTTTAGGGTTGTTATTGGATGAACATACTTGGGCATGTAAAAAGGAGGGAGCTGAGCGTAGTGACCCAAGGAGAACAGGGCATCGGCCTCAAGACCTGTCTCGGCACCCAAGAACCTACCAAGCCCTCGCAAGGCGACACTTAATCCTTTTCTAACGCTCACTTTTATTTTCGCTCCAACCTTCCTTGTTTTGTCAACTTTTTTCAGCAAGAAGCCACCCCTAGGAAGACAAGGTATCGGCCCCGGGTCTGATTCGTCCCCAGGAACTTACCAGGCCTTTGCAAGGCAATGATCAACTGCTTATATATGTTCATTTCTTTTCTTTTCTTGGGATAGGGGTTAGAACCCCTTTTTACACACCTTCGTATTTATATTCATCTTTTAGGATGTACAGAATTTCTTGGCATCATCATTATTATCTTCTGGCAGGCTTCTCTAACTGCCTCACTACTAACAAGACCTCCTAGAACGGCTGCCTAGCAGGCTAGCAGGCCAGGGCCACTAGGACTTCCTTCTAAAACAGGTCTTTTGATGTCTGACAATGTCTTTGCAGGAGGCAATGACTACTCCGACCTCCCTCAAACATACTCAACCTAAACCTGGGACTTCATGCCTTGGTTGCCGGTCCCCAACAAAAATGTATCCCCTTGACAAGTACAAATACACATATAACAGGAAAGAAAGGTACTTGTAAAGGAGAGGTATCACCTGGATTGGCCACAAGAAGCTTCCATCGATGCCGCGACAAAGGCTCCCTCCAAGCTTGCCTTCAAACCTGTCTAGCACATCACTTAAAACAAAAACTCAATTAAACGCACCTGCACTAGACAGGCAAATGGCCCTCTTGGCCTAATGAAACCAGACATGACTTTGCTACAAAACTGAATCGGCCCTCTTGGCCTAATGAAATCAAACAATACTACGCATAACATCCTCCTGGAAACAACCATGATAGACATCAAAGCATACCATTCCCAGGGGAACAGGGCTTGTAGCCCTAAACTAAGTGCATTAAATTATGACCTATCCCTCCTGTGTATATTGCAAGAGGTGTTCGCATCACATGTCGTCGAATCAGTCTGTGGGTCCAAGATAATAAAGGCAGATGAGTCTCGCTTATCCTCTGCATCACCCAAATAAACCATCGTCTGCCAAAGAGGGCATGTTCAGAAAGCATACCCCACAAACGACCAGGTCCTGTCTCACCAGCAATAGATATATCAGGACAAGGGCCACAATTAAAGAAGAGGTCTTCTTCATACGCAAAATTAGCCAAAGAATCGGCAAACTGATTCCAATTCTGTGGAATCAGCTGAAAAGACACTCTATCGAATTCGTCTAGTAGGGCTATGGCAGTATGATGGTACATGCAAAGAATGGGGTTCCGTACCATGTATGTCCCATTGAGTTGATTTAAAACCAACTGAGAGTCCCCTTTCACCAACAACTGGCGGATACCACCCTTCTTTGCAATATTCAAACCCATAATCAGGGCTTTGTATTCGGCCATATTATTGGTAAAATTCGCCTCGAGATAAGCAGCTAACTTCATGACAATGCGTCGTCGGGGGTCTCGGATGACAACTCCTACACTTCCTTTTTTGCATGCACCCCTGGACGCCCCATCAAAGTACAAGGTGTACGTCCATAAAGGGTTTACATATCCCGCCATCCGGAACTCTACTCATAATTATGGTAATCGAAATTCAGCATATTCAACGGGTGGACTGTAGGCTCCATCCCTTCATCGTCATTGAATTCAACAGGGATGCTCGTCAAAATTTGTAGGTAGTGATGGCAGAAGACCTTGATCTCCCAAATAAATGTCCCGCCTTCTTGCTCAATCACCTTGTATCCTTTGCTCCACCAAATGAGCTTTCCCTGATGATAGCTTTGTTCCAAATATGGGTGTTCTAAATAAGGGATCAGATGACCCATCAACCCCTATCGCGATTTCCTTGCAGATGTTTGATCGATCTCGCTTAGACCTGCAAGGCAGTCATAGCATTAGTGCAATCAGAAATAATAAGGTTTAATCTTATTAAGATTAACCTTATTTTTAAATTCTACCCCCTCAAGGTCAGCTAACAAAACTGTGGATTTATTTCTCCCTATTCTAACGATCCTATAGGGCCCATCCCATTTAGGCTCTAGCTTGCCTGGAAATAATTCACGTCGTGCATCATAATACAGAACAAGCTGTCCTTTCTTGAAGGTGTATTTCTTGGCTTTGATGTCGTGTAACTGCTTCATTCGGCGCTTCACCACTTCTTGGTGCAATAAGCTCTGCAACTTAAGCTCATCTAAATGTGCCAGTGTCATCAAGCGCTCAAAAAGTGCATCTTTATCGCTCAAAGAATGATTGATGGCAAACCGAATGGTCGGTAGCTCAATCTCTAAACGCAAGACACACTCCTCCCCATATACTAACTTGAACGGGGTATGGCCAGTGGCTCGTTTGAAAGTCGTATTGTAAGCCCACACTGCCACATATAACTTTTTATCCCAATCCCGTTTCTTTTCCGACACAATTTTGGACAGGATGCCCACAAGCTGCTTGTTGGTGCTTTCAACTTGCCCATTGGCTTGCGGATTATATGGGGTTGTCTTGTTATGCTTGATTTGCCACATCTCTGTCGAACCTTTAATCACCTTATTCAGGAAATGGGTTCCGCGGTCCGACACTAATTCTTTCGGCGGACCAAACCGGCATATTATCTGCTCTAAAAGGAAACTAGCAGTTTCTTTAGCATCATCTTTCCTTGTTGCACGTGCTTCTGACCACTTTGTGAAGTAGTCAGTTGCTACAATGATGTACCTCTTTTGTGTAGTCGACGATGGAGTAATAGGACCCACAAAGTCTATTCCCCACTTCTCAAATGGAAGTATCGCCATAATAGTTGTGAGTGGTCATTTCCTATTCTCTCGACTGTCATGTCGTTGGCAAATATCGCATCTCTTAACATACGCAAACGCATCCTGGAAGATGGCAGGCCACCAATAACCTGCTCTTAAAGCCTTTTGTGCTGTAATCCGTCCAGCAAAATGGCCACCGCAAGCAGAATCATGGCACTCTTCCAAAATGAATGGCACCTCGTCAGGCATCACACACCGGCGATAGATGTCATCAACCCCTTGCCGATATAATGTACCTGCGATCAAAGCAAACTTTAACGCTTGCTGCTTAATTTTCCTTCTCTCAGCTTTAGATAATTCGGATCCCGCCTCTCCTGTTGATAAATAATGCGTTATTGCAGCATACTAGGAGGGAATAGATGCCGTATCTATTTTAAGTAACAACTCCATGTCACTACCTTCAGCCACAGATTCTTTCGGCTCCCCAAAGTCCACAAGACATTCCACGATGCCTTGCAACCTTGGTGGCTTACTCCTGATTTCATAATCAAATTCCTGCAAAGTGATTAACCACTTCGCTAAACGATCAGGCGGCTGTAGCTTATTCATCAATAATCGAAGTCCCTCCGCCTTCGTATAAAGCACGACTTTCTCATAGAGAATATAATGCCTGAATTTCTTGGTCCCAAAGACCATCGCTAGACACAATTTCTCCATGTAGGTATAATTGATTTCGGATACCCCCAGCTTCCGACTAGCAAAAGCAATCGGGTGGTACCACTTCTCTTCCCAAATTTGGGCTAAACAGCAGCTGATACTATACATGGTGGCCGCTGAGAATATATAGAACACCTCTCCTCTTTTAGGTGCTTTTAAAACGGGCGCTCTTGCTAGCTCTTGTTTCACATCCTCGAATGCTACCTTACAAGGGTCACCCCATACAAACGAACAGCTAAAGGACAATAAATTTGTAAGTGGCAATGTTCTTTCTGCTAAGGCGTTGATGAATCTACGGTAATAACCAACTGAAGACAGAAAGCTATGAACTTCCTTCGGAGTGCGTGGTGGACCCATGGCAGTTATAACTTTGACTTTCTCGGGGTCTGTCGCAATCCCTACAGAACTGACCACATGACCCAGCAATAGCCCATAAGGTACTCCAAAAACACACTTCCGTGGATTTAAGGCGATGCAGAATTGTCTACAACGCTCAAAGCATTTTCTTAGAATGATCAACTGCCTCTCTCTCACGGTGGCAGCCCCTAAGTCATCAATAAACACCTTCAACTCTTCAGGGGATATGTCACCGAATGTCTTATCTGCTGTTCGTTGCCACGAACCAGGTGCATTGCATAAACCAAAGGCCATCACATGGTACGCAAAAGTACCAAATACAGTGATGAAAGTTGTTTTCAACTTGTCCTCTTCTGCAATTGCCATTTGGTTGTATCCTGCAAAGCAATCCATAAACGAATATATTTCCCTACCCGCTAATTGATCCAAAATCTGGTCAATAAATGGCAACGGGTAGTAGTCCTTAACTGTCTGCTTATTCAGCTCTCTAAAGTCTATACATAAACGGATTTGATTATTCTTCTTCTTTCTAATCACAACTGGCGAACACCATTCCGTGTGTTGCACATGAAAAATCAAACCCGCTTTTCGAAGCTTCTGTAACTCTTCAAACAGGCCGTCCCTCAGTTCGAAAGGCATACGCCTTACTTTTTGTCGTACAGGACGACTGCCCTCTTTCAACGGAATTGTATGAACAGCAAGACTAGGAGGGATGCCTCTCAACTCATCATAACTCCAGGCAAAGATATCACGAAATTCCTGGATCAAGGACACATAGTCCTCCCTTTCTGCTGAGCTGAGCATAGAACCTAATTTGATTGGCCGCGAATCATCAGGCATACCAAGGTCTAGCTCGATAACATCTGCACCTCTTATACGCTCTTGGCCCTCTATCGACTCATTCAAAGTGATTTGATAGATGTCTTCCAGGGTGGATCCCTCTTTGGACTCATCACTCGATGATGTCTCACTGGCAGATAAATCTTCTAATGTCTCCAATTTTGTAGAAGATAGAGGAGCTCTCTCACTCTGTGGGGACTCAAGATAAGCATCAACCACCACACGCTGGGCACCCCTGCCTACCGGAAGGTATATCTACTTGGCAATCCGCTTGCAAGATCCAAGGTCGTCCAAGTAATACTTGGTAACTTGGCCGGCCTGCAAAACGAATCACCCTAAAGTCCAACAGGCATTCTACATTTGCAACAGTGACATGGACCTTAGTAATGCAGCCTTCCGACTATCTCAAACTATCATCTGCCATTCTGAGAATTGTGGAGGTATCTTTCTGGATCGCTAGACCCAACCTTTCCATCAGTTCAGAACTCATAATGTTAACAGATGATCCCGTGTCGACAATGGCATAATCTACTAATATCCCATCGACATAGGCTGCAACCCTTGGGCAATGCTTCTCAGCATGCTCGAACCAGTCATTACCAACTCGCGCAATACCCAAAGGTTCTACGATATACCCGGTACGTAGGATCTTTCTAAATTCCTTACGTACTCCTGGGGAAAGCTTAATAAGCTGTAAAAGATTCACATCTGGCTTGACTTCGCAAAGAGAGCTCGCCAAATCGAATTCATGATAGTTCGATAGAGCTCGCTTTTCACGCCAAACCATCCGCTCTTTAGGTCGTTGAACCGGCTTTATTGCCTCTTTTTTAACTTTCACCTTCTTCTTTGGTCCTTTATCCTTCTTAACATCGGCTTTACTCTCCACGGGCTTCAAAGGTCCCCCTTCCATGGAAGGATCCAAAACTTGCGTTCCTTTGTCGCCTTGTTTAGGGTTTCCGTCTCAACAGGCTTATCCTTGTCGGCTTCTCTACCCTTTTGACCTCTGGTAAGTACAGCTCGCAAATTAGAGGTTTCAGCATCGTTAACGCGTACAGCCTCAATCAAACTAACCCCACTACCACTTGGTAGCTCTTCCACTGTAGTCTTTGGTCGTTGAAGTATTTGTTTAGGCCCGTCTTCTCGCTGGGAATCATTTCCTTGGGCACGATGATTAACAGGCCCTGGTTGTCGACTTCCTCGCTGGAGGGAACTGATCTTACTCCAGCAAGTAGCTGCTAAATGACCGGATTTTCCACAAATGTCGCACTTAACATTTGGGTAATTCCTTGGATAGTGCTGCCCACCACACCATTTGCAACTAAACCTCCAGGGTGCACCCTCCTCTGGGTATCTACTTCCTATCAAATTTTGTTGTTTTTTAAGGAAGTTGACATCAACGGCTATTTGTCGATACTGCCCCGTAATCATGTCGGTATAATGCTTCATCATGTCTTTAACCTTGCCAAGAACATTGGAAGAACTCGACTCATAGCCTTGGTCATTACCATGTCGTTCCATTGGCCTAACAATTCGATTAGGCACTGGTTGTTGAGCCACATGCATGGTGTTAGAATTGGCCGCCTGGCCTCCACCACTTGAATCCATTTGATTGCCTGTAGGCATCGATATGCTAGGGGGAGCTGGTAATAAAGGGACATTCTGTATCATGTTCCCTCTCCCATTAGGATTAGCCATCGCTATCCCTTGACCACTACTGCCATTGGCCATTGCCATATTGTTTCCCAATACTAAACCCATATCCGAATTGCCTCGAGAAGCATAGGCTGCTTGTAGTCGGGATTCCACCTCTTGTGCTCGTGTAATGGCAGTATCTATATCCCCCAAGGGGACACTACTCAACTGCAATTGGATATTAAAGTCCAAACCATGTAGGAAATATTGCAATTGGGCAGCTGCTGGGATAGGAATAGAGGTGTCCAACTTACGGAAAACCTCTTTTATTTTCTTCACATAAGCACGAATATCCTCGTGTGGTTCTTGGTGGGTCACGTTGAGTACACGCAACCAATATTTCCCACCCCTTTCAGGGGCAAACTCCCTTCGAAAAGCTCCATAAAATGCATCAATGTTCAATATGGTTCCGGCTTCTAAACCATGATACCATATAGCGGCTCTTCCTTTGAGAGTCATATTGAAGAACATCATTAAATGTCCTTCCTCTTGAATGCGACAGTTAAACATCAGCTTTTGAAACTCCCTAATGTGGAGTTCAGCATCTTCCTCAACTAACCCATTAAAAATGGGTAGCGGGTAACCTAGAGCCGGCAAATCCGTCGTTCCTGCTGGAATTGCAATAGGCTGCGCCATGACGAGGATTGGATTTGCACTAGGAATAGGGGAGGTGGGGTTACACCTCCCGTACTTGACGTGGATTGGCTTATAGCAGAAAGGGGAGCCCTAGAGCTTCCACCTTCTCCTAACTTACTGCTTGTGGCCCCAAGACCACTAGATCCACTCCCTCGTAAGGGTTCAGCACCACTACGCTTAGGGGAATATCTCCTAAAAATTTCAGCACGTTGCCTAGCTCTTTCGCCTCTTTCTTGCTTTTGGATTTCTGCTAGACGATGCTTATCAATAAATAATGGATCAATCTCAGTATCCTTTGGCATAAACTGCTAGTTGGTCCCTAAACAACCAGGATTCGAGAATCGCTACTTTTAAGTGGCTCTCGGCAGACGCACCACTGCTGGACCTAAAAATGGGCCGGCACTGGCTCATGCACTAGCCGGGCCTCGTCACTACGCACAAGACAACCCCTCGGCCTCGTGGCCAGGAGCGTCTATCAAAATCTCTGCCTTCCTAAACATTGCGTTTGTAATTGTAGTCCAACTGATCCTAACCCAATAATACTCCTCAGAGGGAGTCCCTTTCACATAGCCAAAAGGCTCGAATCATATACACATGGGGTTCCTCCTACGGCTGAATGCCGTCAACCCTCTGCGACTCTCCTACACCTTGGGGATTGGCCCCTCGATGCGTCGCTCAACATCTAAACATTTTGCACAAAAGTCGCTCAAGGTACCAAATAAGCGTGTCCAGGAATGTACCATTGTCCTTACTTCTCTTTCCCCTAGACCCCACGACTAGCCTATGGCTTAGGGTGTCCTGTCTCTCACTCAACGTAGGTCATGTCCTAATAAACCAATTGCAATGCATGTCCAGGAGCTAGTCACTGATACTTTTTAAATTCTTTTCATGCTCTATGCATTTGGTGGATGCCTAGTGCTCAAACATTTAGAAAAACAGTATCGTGCACAAGTGCAAAAACATTCTTTTAATGGTTTCCAACTACCGTTCGTGCTTCGTTGCATGGGCCTAGCACTGAGGTGATCCTCGTGCTACTAAGCTCTTAATTTTAATTATCATCCTTCCTAAATGCTATGCATAGAAATCAGCAACTTTCCCATCATCTCACACGGCATTTAGACATATTTCAACTTCTCTACCCTTCCCCGTTTAAATATTGCATCGTTGGATAGATTTATGAGGCATTTTACCATCATTTTATGTGAAAAAACCGGAAAAAGACGCACTAGAACAAGAAGGTGGGGTTGAACTGAGGCAAATCCTCATGCTTCAATCCCCACAAACATTCACAAACATTGCTCTTATTTATCCTTATTTTTCAAAACCCAAAATATATTTTTCCCCTATTTTTTAGGGTTTTTTCTCCATTTTCTTGTATTTTCCTTTATTTTCCTGCATTGTTTAATTACTGAAAATTCAAAATAGGTTATGGGCTGTGGCCCTTAGTTCCTTCTTGCAGAAAAAATGAAAGTTTAGTTGGTGTTCCTATTTACTTTCCCATTTCTATGCCAAAAAACCATCATTTTCCCTTGATTTTTCATGTTTTACGTGTTTTGGCATATTATTTTGAACCACAAGATGCATATTTTTCTGATTTTCTGATTATGAACAGCAAGAACTCATGAAACACAGCAACATAAACAATTTTTAGCCCACATGAACAACATTTTATCAATCAAAAGCTATAGAATCTCAAATTTCCTTTGAAAATTTTGAATTACCGCTTATTTGTGTGTTTCGGGTTTCATGTCCATGGCTGCAAATTTGGAAATCAGCAGCACTTCATGTCCAGCACAATCAACAATCACCACTTCCAGCCCGTGGAGCAATCCGATCCATGCCGGACAAGCCTCCATCATTCTTTCTTCTTCCTTCTTCTTCCCACATGAACTTGCCTTTAGGAGAAAGAGAGGGAGGAGAGAGAAATATTGAAATCAGAGATCTTCAAAGAGAGCATCATTTGACGGGCGAGAGGCGGCGATAGAGTCAGCATCCAGGAAGGAATGAGGGGCAATGATGATTGACAGGGGTTGTATTGTATTGATGCTGGAGATTGAAGATCCACCCATGGAGCGCAATTTTCGGGCGCAGATGGCGCCATCTCTCCTCACGTTTTTTTCTTCATCCTCTACATCAAACTTTCATGCTACATTAAAAATTGGGCTCCCAAGGGTCACTTGCCCATTTTGGCCAAATTTTGTCCACCTCTTCGTATCTTGACCGGTTTCTTGGCCATTTCCCCGTCCGGACTCCGAATTGAGCTCTGAAAAATCCTGGGCGTCTGGCTTAGCATCCCGCATTGGCCAGTAGCTTGTGTCAACCCGCACGACTGTCTGAAAAATTATGAAAAATCAACAAGTGTCGCTCGGGCGCCTTTAAAGCACTTTGATGCTTAAAACCGTCCTAGATCGAGCCACCGCCTTTGACATTGAATATTTTTCCCTTGATATTCATAATTTTTAGCTATTTTTAAGCACTTCATGGCTCCTAAATTCCGCTCTCAGCCATGATAGTTGTGAATTGTGAGGATTAAAGAGTTTCCATTTGCATAGAAAATAGAAAGACAATGTGAGAATTATATGAGCAAGAAAAACTCATTCTAAATTTCTCACCTTTACCTTTTTACCAAATGTTTTACCATGAATTGAGGCTATCAATGCACTCCTCACCTACAAAAAGAAGGTTCAAGATTCCTAGCTTGATGGGTTGTGTCTTAAAGGATATTTATTATTATCACATGGAAAGTGAACATTGGTGTTTATTTGTATGTAGTTGGTTTGGTTTTTTTAATTGAAACTACCAATTGTAAAAATTAGGAAAATATCTACAAGGGCATCTAAATCAAAAGGTCAAATTCTAAGCATGTAAATATATGATAAGGAGGGTATTTGGCTACTTGGAACTCTTTCTCGATAACATGACCTTATCAATCAGTGGATAGTATGTCAATTGTAGGGGGGATTCAAGCTTTCTCAAAAGAATAACAATAGATGTGTTCTCATAGTATGTAGGGTCATGATGTAAATTACTTATAGCGTAACTTTGTTCAATAGTTGTCATAAAAGTGACTGCTTGAATATGCGATCTCAAACCTATGTGTATACCATATCTTTAGGAAGTGACTCAAAGAGTTACATCTTCATTTGAGTTCATGAATGCAATGAGGCAAATTATCAACATGGGAGTTGAAGCCTATTCCAAGTATAAACTTTGTAAAATACTTGAGCCAAGAGAAATAGGACTTCATGAATTAGTATAAAATGCAAGAAGTGCTAATGTAGCATCACTATTTGGCATTATCACAAATTTATCCTTCTTGTCTTTCACCTTCTTGTACTTGGTTAACAACTCATGGCTACATTGTGATATGGTAATGGAAAGATGTTCCATGGCATGGCCATGTTTGTAATTCAATTTGTTACATTTCTTGATGTGGTAGCTTAGAATAACTTGATTTCCTATTCATTTCCATTGTTAGATTAGTCCTTCTTTACATTGGTATCAGAGCATTAGTTTAGATCCTGCCAGAAGTCATTTTCATGTATTAGAATTAGTTGCAATGACTAGGGAGTGAAAATTGCAGTTAAAATGAAGTCACAAGAGTTAGTTCTTCCATAACCATGGTCAAACATGGAGATTTGTCAAAACCGTGACTAAGATGGAGGTTCTTGGCATGAACTAGTGGATAATGGTGGGCTCCAACCAATTTGGCAAATCATGACCAAGTTTTGGACCAAAAATTGGGGTAAGTTGGACAAAATGAGGATTATAGGACTTACTTTGGGTTAAACTTGAGTTACTTTTCAAGAACAGGGATTCTTCCCTTTCCTTTCAAGCTTTTCTCTTGAATTCATGGCCAAGAACTGGATCAATCTCTTTCCCATGCTCTCCACAATGCTAATGGACTGTAAGGTGTCCGCTTGTCCACTTGTGGGACACGTCTTAGCAGCCCATTGGGAGGGGAGTCTAGAAAGCACCACCTAGCACTCGCAAGGAATGTCACAGGGTTTGCGATCTAGGTCTTTCCGAGTTTGCCCCGAAGTGGAAGTATTCGGCCGTTCCCACTTAGGACAGGACCTGAAGTTAGGGTTTCTTTCCTAGGAGCCAAGTCTCTAGGAAGTAGCTAGCGTCAAGCTCCAGATGACCCACTTTGAGTAGGAACAACAGAGTTGAAGCAAATTTATGTTGCACTTGGTTCATAGAGAATGGGAAACGAGAGGGATGCAAAGCTCAACCTCTCTGCCCATAAGGCATAGTCCCATTCCGCTCCCCTAAAATAGCATAAATCGGGATTCTAACTCTACTGACTCTAGGTTTTCACAGTTTCGTTATTACATCTTTTGAGAAAAGCTCCTAGCTAGCCGGGACCACCCTTCTGTAGGACGGACCCAAGTCATATCCACCGCACTTTCCTTGATAGCTTTAGTTGTCTAATTAGGTCCTACCACATTTATGTGCGACATTTAAAATCAACTTCATTAATTAAGCCTTTTAGGACATAGAGTTCTTTCACGTAATTTACAACACATACACAAAAACAAAACAAGCAGTCCTTTTATCAAACAAGTTCCTTAACTTATCTTTAAGTTAATCTTTGTCTCCTGCCCATACAGGAGAATTATGTATCCCTTCTGTCCAACAGAAGTACCTGGTCCAAATCTCATGGCACCGAAATTTCCATCCTTTATCTAGAATAGGATCTTCCAACTTCCTAGACGTTGGGCTCACGGGGATCTCCAACTCCATTCTGGACAGGCAAGGTGTGTCCAGAGCTCCACGTGACCCACAAGCGGTCTAGGAGTGAGATGCCATTTTCGTGGTTGGCCTTTTCACCACTCGACCATCGGCTTGTGAATCGAGCAGTGCCCTCTCGGGATAATCCGCGATGTGATCTTGGAGATGATCCACGTGTGCAAAATATCCTTCCTTAATTAATCCAATTAAAATTCAAGCACAATCAAAGCAATCAGCCCTAATATCATATTCTAGAAAAACATTCCTTTATTTCCATGGCAACTTGTCATTACAGACCCTTGCCATGCATTTGCCACCATCAACACAAGCCTTGAAATATTTATCCAAATCACAATGCAACAATCCCTTGATAGAAAGAAAAACATTTAGGGTGTTGTTCAATCAACCAACAAAACTAATTGTATTTTTCTCAAACAATACAATAATAGACGTGACAATAATTCCATCACATATTCACTCTCCCCCTTGGGGCCAAAGAGTAGAATTTACTTAATATTCCCTCCTTTAGCCTAAGGCATATGCTAAAGGTTCCAATATTATACATGACGTAAGCCCTATCATTCCAATGCAAATTAATCAATCTAGCAAGAGCATTTATGCCTCTTCTCTAAGTGACAATTATCTTTTAGCATTTCCCTACTATGAAACATTTTTTCTTGGCTTTATCTTCCTTTCTCCTAAGGCAAGGAGTCGCATGCCATCGATGTAAAGTTTACATAATCTCTCCCACGTATGTACCGTGTATATGCATTTGCAAACTTTAAACAATATTATCCTCAGTAAAGATTAATCAAAGACTCATCGATGCTCAATACTTTAATGTCCCATATGTTGCTTATGCTATGCATGGATTCATCACATAGCAACTAGGTGCAATTTAACTCCCTTTGATACAAGCACTTCACAAACTTCATCTTTGAATATTTGAGATGCGATTTATCATTTTCAATGACCTATTCTAGCATCACAAGGTACGGAGCCTAATGCATCTCTTGCGAGCATTAAAACAAGCATCTATCAATTTGAAAATACATTACTTACAACCGGTACCGCAATTGGATTGATAGTGATGCCTTCGCCCGAAGCTCTATTGTTGGTTGTAGGATTGTCATCCACACGCGACATTTTTCACTTGGAGGCCATCATCCGCAAGTAGACTCAAGAGATTAAGAAGGGGGAATAGATTCGAGATGGGAGAGTGAAAGAGAATATGGTTAAATCGAGGATCGAGATAGAGGAAAATTGTGCAGCCTCTCGGGGTAACTCTTCTCTCTCTCTCTCTCTCTCTCTCTCTCTCTCTCTCTCTCTCAAGCTCTCTCTCACAATCTCTTAGAGGGGTATGCTCTCTTTCTCCCTCTCTCTTGCATCCTTTGGGGGTCCCCTTATGCTCCCTTGTGCCTCCCCATGCCTCATATTTATAATGAATTAGAGAGAAGGGGATAAATTTGAGAACAAGAGTGGAGGGGCTCTTAGAAGACTTAGTGATCTGATGCTCAGATCAGAAATCTGATGGTTGCATTGGCTCCAAAAGGGGGGTAAAACGCCAAGACACTTGGTTAGAAAGCTCTTAGTTTACTCCTTCTTCTTTTCTCTGTTCGAAGTGCTGTCTACTGCTTGTAGACTGTGATCGTGGGGCGCACGATTTTGCCAGTTACTTTTCTTTATTTCTCTTTTTCTAAAATCTCCAAAACTAACTAAAAAATCACTTGTCTTTTCTTTTAAATGACTTTTAGTTCTATCTTTTTAGGATAATATCCTAAAATATAATAGTTTCCCTCCCCCCCAAGAATCTAATATTTTTGGACCATTCAAACTATACACATTAATACTAGTGATTAATATGGCTCATAAGTCCCGTTCACATTGTACTTTTCGTGAAGGGTGGCTATGGTCCTTATCAATCTGAGAAAAATGTCAGATTTATGGCTCTCGATTTTTTAAATATATTTTTAATTGAATGAAAATTAATAGCTATTAATGCTAGTCAGTTTTTACCTTAGTTAGTCTTTAGTTAGTAATCTTACTAACTTATTAATTGACTAACTAACTTTCGAACTAACCAACTAACTTTTATTGCATGGAAATATTACATGGACTCCATATCCTTGTTCCTTATCTCTTGAGCTTCATGTGGAGTAGTAATATGATGTACTTAGCTTTCTTCTTCCCCTTTCACGTTAGGATAGCACAATGAACTACACCTATTTTGAAAATTTTCATATCCTTGAAAATAAATGAGCTCTATTTCTCAAATGCTCCATGTTTGAGGCTTCAAACTACATTGGAAAATATCTTTCTTCAGTCTAGGACTAGATTTTTTCCCATTCTTGTACTTTTCTCTCTCCCATGAAACCCTATTATTGACAGTTTTGGATAGCAACAAAGAATCTTTGATTTATTTCCTGAAGCAAATGAAGGGAGTATTGGTGGCAAATCACTCCTGGAGCTTGCTTATGATTGTGGCTTCAATTCATTGACAACATTGAAGCAACATTGAAGAATCTTTGGGCACATATTGATCTATGGAAGCTTTGGACAACACACATCTTCAATGTTAGTGAAATTCTTGATTCTCTTTCCAATATTTGGAGTTTTCAGTCTACATTGGAGTTTGTTCACTACCATCTTTCAAGTTCTTTATCGAATAGAAGAAGATTATACCTTCATCAACCATTCTTGAAGCATGGGGCAACCATGGAGTTCATATGAAGTTGGGAGCTTATGCTATATTGAAGCATGCTGAAATTGGGATTTTTGTGGATCGTTATAAGCTGAAGACATGCAATCATTGTGTGAGGAATCTATATCAACTACATTCTTCACTTACAAGCATAAGAGGTACTTTCAATCATCTTTAATCTCTCCCTTTTGAATCCAATTGCTGAGCTAATCCAATTGATGAAAGAGGGATTAAAATGATTTAGAATTCCAATCATTTTCCTAAATGCACTTCATGAACAATCTATTTAGCTACATTAGTGATTAATCACTGATTGATCACTTACATTCATTAAAATAATCACTTCCAATTCCTCTAATTCTCATCCATTTTGTTCAAACCCTGACATTGAACTGTTTGCCTCTATTTTCATTGCCATGAATGAAAATTTTTGCCCAATGGTAAGTGAAATAAATATTGTAAAGCAGTGAGTCATTGCTACAGGTATTCCTTACCTATCCTCATTTCATTTTCACTCAAATTTCTTCCAAGATCTTGCATACCATGAAATGGTAATCAAATCCTTTCCAATACATGCATTTCATGCTGTCTTCTTAGCCTAGCATTGATCTGCCATGTCTATACCCACGAGGAAAAAAGGATGCTGGGCGAGTTGGTAGGACAAAGGAGAGGTGACCCTTCCCTATTGACAAGGACCTTGAAGGGGAGCACCCCAGCTTGAGAGGAAAATTTGCACACCCCTCAAGTCTCAAATCCCACACATTTATAGTTTAGATGTGGGTACCATTTCAAAGGCACAAGAATTTAGCCTTCAACATGGTGTATTTGGCACGGGTTACATGATCTAAAGGCAAATGTATGGCAACATAATGCAATGCAATTGGCAGATTGGGATAGAGCTATGGTGAGCAAGATGTAAGCTAGTTGTAGCATTTGTAACTTGGGTCAGTAATAAAGAGTTGGAACATGGTATTCATACAAGGTTTCATTGATTGGATCCTTATTTTGCAGCTTACAGTGGGAGTTTTCAATCTTTGGTTACTTGCAAAGGTTATTATCAGTGTTGGCACATGTATGGAGTTCCTTTGTAGGTTTACATAGTTGGTACATGCATGAAATTGATGGTACAATTAATTAAATAAACAGAATAGAGCATTCATAGGTTGCAAGAAATTCCAGACAGCTACAGTAAATTACAAAAATTCCAGACATCTACAATAAATTGCTTAGTTGGTCATTTGGATCATTAGAACTCAAGATATTTGAGTTTTTCCTTTGCTGTACGCTCAGGACAAGACGTCACCTATGACTAAAAATAAAAGAAAGGAACCCATTATGGATACCATCAGTGAAGGTTTAAGGGACTATTAGCTGGATAAAGGGTGTGAAGCTTCACAAGAGGCTATTTACCATGAGTACCATGATAATGAGCAACTAGAGATAAACTCAACACATGCTGCAGTAAAGAAACAAGTGAATGGGGTTGGTACTACTCATGTATCTACTGATTCTAGCAGTTTTCAACAACTCTCCAATAACATAAAGGACATGAAATCAGGCATTAACAAGCTTGTGGCTCTCTTGAGTGAGAGGATATTACCTATAGCTATTCCAAATGCTCCAAGTCTTCCCATTGTTCAAGAGCAACCAAAGACCAAAACTCCCAAGGTTCTTGGACACTATGAAGTTGGAGAGGCATCAAGAGCTCAACCCTTTCATTTTCAGCCTTAATTTCAGTCCCTAAATCAACCCAAGACCTACACTAGCCCTCATGGACAAGATTTGGAAGATAAGACTCAAGCTAACTCAAGGCTTGATGATGACACACATGGATGCCATCCATATTACAAGTCTTTTTATGGATATCCATCTACTATTCATAAATCTACACATGAAGAGAAAGCTGAAGAACAAAGCTCTTATCATGGTCAAGCAAGTGGAGGTAATAATTTTCATGGGCAGCACCCTTACAATGGACATGGTCATGTAAACTCAGCTCAAAATTCTTTTGGATAGCAAAATCAAGTCAACAATAATCATGTAAATAATCAGCACTTTAGATAAGGCCCATATTCAAATTAGTTTTGGCCTCATCAAATGAGTGGATAGCAACCACTAATGAATGCTACAACAAATATATTTTCTCCAATGTATGATGATCAAGTCTATGGACAGCCTCATGTTGTTGGCAACTCTCTCTTTCTTCCACAAGGACAATTAATCAACCAAATGGGTTTGTACATACTCATGGAGAACAATAACCATATGTTCATGGAGCTTGGAGTAATGATGTTTAAAAGCAAAATTCTTGTGGTCCAAACTTTAATGGACATCAACACAATAATGGCCAATCTCATCAATATGAGTGGGAATACAAGGAGAAAATAACCATTTCTAATTTCAAGGGTGAAAATCCATCCCCTACTGAATTAGAAGAATGGTTTGAAAAGATTGATATGTATTTTTCTTTGTATCCTAGATCGGAGAATGCCAATATTAAATTTGCAGCCCTACATTTGGAGGGATATGCACACGCTTGGTGACACTATATGTCAAGGATTGCTAATGAATTCTTGACATGGGATGCATTAAAGAGGGCGATGATCGAATTTTTCGTGTCTCTTATTGAGAAAGAGAAGTTAGAGAAGAAGTGGGATGCTCTTGAGCAAAGGGAATTAATGGTTAGAGATTATTCTAACCAATTCCTTAACCTCTCCATTTATGTGGATGGAGTATCCGACAATGCCAAGCTGAATAAGTATATATTTGGGCTTGAATCTTCTCTATCTTTGGAAGTGGGAGCTATAAAACCATCCTCTTTACAAGCTGCCATACAATTGACTGAAAGGTATGGTAAAAAATATAAGAATTTTCAGCAAAGAACATGACAATATTTTTAGCCAAACCAATCCACTAGAACAGTTGCAAATTCTAGGAAAAAACAAAGATTGAATTTCAGCAAGAAGGAAAGCCAACAAATGCCTACAGCAAGATTCCTATGTTTCCTTCTATTTATGGATCAAAATAGGACAGTAATTTTAGATTTAATGTTGAAAATAGATTAGATGGAAAGAGGACTAAAATAGGTGGCAAAAACTCAGCTCCTATGGTGCAAGGAAAGCATGCGTCTAATGATAAGCTGAAGGACTTGTATGCAAAAGGTATATGTTTCAAATGTGGGGAGAAATGGTCGCTTGACCACAAGACAAAATGCAAAGCCAAGAATGTCAAAGTGAGAATGATCTTTGAAGAGGAATTGGATGTTGAGACAAATGAAAGTAGTCTATCTCAGTTTGAGTGCTTACCTACTCTTGAGGAGACGCATGACCATGATGATGATTGCCATGAAGAATTCTATGACCCTATGGATGGTTTTCCATTCGAATTGGGTGGTTACTACATGGATGATCCTTGGACAAATTTGGATTCATTGAAGCTTTGTTCTATCTCCCATGATGCATTGAATGGTTCCAATGGGGACAATGCATTACACCTTAAAGGCTACATTAATGGAAGAATTGCTCATATACATTAACTTTGTACCCGAATTTGTGGGCTGAAGTTGTATACACAAGAAATGCCTTCATCACTAAGAATCCAAGTGGAAAATGGAGCTTATGAGAGTAGTAATCAGATTTGTTCCAATGTTCCCATCACTTTATCATCATCTTGTACCACTTTAGTGAATCTTATTACCTTAGAGACGGGTCCCATTGATGTCATACTTGGCTATAATCGGCTGAAAAGTATTAGCAGGTTTACCATGTATTTGAATAGGCTACAAATGGAATTTCAATGGCATGGACAATAAGTTACTCTTCAAGGGATTGAGAAGAAGAAGCTAGAGGTGATCAACACCAAGAAGATTAGGAGAGAGATCAATACAAAGGCATGCATGTTTACCCTTCTCTTGTCAAAGATTGATGAGGATTATCCCTCCTCAAATCATCCCTCTAGTCCTTCAAAATATATGGATCCTTGTCTTTGCAAATTTTTGGAAGAGTATGATGATTTATTTCAGCCACCTACCTCTTTTCCTCCAAAGCGTGAAGTGGATCACCCCATCGACTTTCTTCCAAATACCAAGCCTATCAAAAATAGGTATCCAATACCAAGGATTGATGATCTCTTGGATGAATTGAAGGATGCCAAGGTCTTTTCAAAGATCGATTTGCGGTTAGGATACCACCAAATATGCATGAAGGAGGGGGATGAATACAAGATTGCATTTAAAACCGAGAGGGGATTGTATCATTTCATGGTTATGCCCTTTGGTATTTCAAACACTCCAACCACATTCCAAGCTTTAATGAACAAGATACTTCAACCACTTTGTTCAAGACAATTTTGGTGTTCTTTGATGACATATTGATAATTGATATATAGTAAAGACAAAGAAGAGCATTTACAGCATGTTAGAGAAGTTTTTGACACATTGAGGAGTCACAAGTTGTTTGTTAAAGCAACCAAATGTACATTCATGGCCAAAAGAAGTAGAATACTTGGGACATATTGTTGGAGAAAATGGCATCAAGGTTGACCTAAAAAAGGTCCAATGTGTGAAAGATTGGTCTACTCCAACAAATACCACTTCATTGAGGGGTCTTCTTGGTTTGTCTTCTTTCTACCAAAGATTTATCAAGAATTATGCTCATGTGGCTGCACCATTAACTGATAAGTTAAAGAAATAAGCTTTCTTTGGGGATGAAATAGCTGACAAAAGCTTCAATGAGCTGAAGGAACTCCTCATTTCAACACCCATATTGGTTTGTCTCAACTTTTCTAAGTTCTTTGTGATCTATGCAGATGCTAGTGGGAGAGGATTGGGGGCTTTTTTAGCCCAAGAACATGGTGTCATTGCATACGAGAGCAGAAAATTTGATGAAAAAGAAAGGCAAATGCATGTATATGAGCAAGAGATGCTAGCTATACTACAGGCAGTCAAAAATTGGCATCATTACCTCTATGGAAGTCACTTTAAGGTGAAAAGTGACTACAGGGTGTTGAAGTACTTCCTCTCTCAACCTAACTTGTCTCTTAAGAAAATAAGGTGGTTGTAACTCTTCAATCATATGATTTTTAGATAGCATACATGGCTAGAAAATACAATGTAGTGGTGGATGCGCTCTCTAGGATGTGGGCATGTAATGTATCTACCGTCTCCACTATATATAAAGATTTGATAAATGACATACAAGAGGAATATATGATAGAGGAGCATGCTGCTACAATAATGTAGAAATTACAGCAAGGGGTAAATGAAGAATATCCAAATTTCAAATGGCATAATGGATCTTATGTACAAGGGAAAGGTCTACTTGATCTCTCAAAAAAACTTTAGGCTGAAGGTCCTCCAAGAAATGCATTCTTCGCCCTTGGCTGGTCATCTTGGTCTCTTTAAGACTTTTGACAAAGTGCACAAGTTTTTCTATTGGCAAGGCCTATGGCATGATGTGAAGGAGTATGTTTCTCATTGCTTGGAATGTCAACAAAATAAAGATGCTTCTTTATTACCAGCCGCGATTTCCTTCAACCCTTGCCTATCCCACAAGGAAAATGCACCGACATTTCAATGGACTTCATTACGGGACTCCCTACCACAAGGCATGGTTGGAATAGAATTTTTGTTGTGGTGGATAGACTAACAAAATCATCCCATTTTATTCCAACCAAGACACAATTTTCAGCAAAGCAAGTGGTCGGTCAAATTCATGGAAGGAGTATTCAAGTTACATGGTATGCCCTTGAGGATAGTGTCAGATAGAGACACTAGATTCATGGGAAATTTTTGGAATGGTTTGTTTACTTCCATGGCCACTACTCTTACCCCTACTATGGCTTACCACCCTCAAACCAATGGTCAAATTGAAAGGGTTAACCGATGGGTGGAAGTATAATTAAGATACTATTGTCATGACACGCAATCATCTTGGGATAATTGGCTTCATCTTGCTGAATTTTGTTACAACAACACATATCATATGAGCATTGGGATGGCTTATTTTGAGGCACTCTATGGATACAAGGTTCAAATTCCTTCAGCCATGTTTCATGAAGATGTGACTCCACAAGCGAAGGACGAATTAGAAAGAATGGAGATGCTTATGAAGCAATGTAAAGAAAACATATGAAAGACGTAAGATGCCATGAAGTCCTATGCTGATGATAGGTGGAGAAACATGGAGTTTGATGTTGGAGATTGGGTCTTCTTGAAGGTGCCGAAGACTCATTACGCATCCTTTAAGTGTGGAAATAACAAGTTGGCTCACAGATTTTATGGCCCATATTTGGTGTTGGAAAAGATTGGAGAGCTTGCATATAAGCTCCAATTACCTTCAACTACTCACATACATGATGTTTTTCATGTATCACAATTGAATAAGTATATTGGGCATTGAAAAAATATTGTGATTTGCTTTAAGGTTCGCAGGAGGTAGAGGCTTAGCATCATAGACTAGGAAGAGAGGTGTATTCAGGGCCTCTAGATTCTGGATTGGCATTATGATTTTAGCTTTATCCAAATGATGATCAAATTTCAAGGTAGTTGGTGTGGTTATAGGGATGTGAGGCAATGTGGTCTATTGTACTATACTCTTTTGAAGTGCTATAATTTGTGCTGCATTTTTCGAAGTACATCTTGACTAAAATCAAAGGCCAAGGAATAAATGAGATTCTTTGGCCTATAGATCGTAGTAGATTTGGGGACTAGGGTGTCCATAGGTTTTGGTGAAGGCTTACATGGCTTATACTTAATCTTATTAATAGGATTTGTTGGTCCTTCAATTACACCTTCTCTTTTTATATTGCGTTGAAGTTTATGATTTGATTAGTGGTATGGGTCTATCACTACTATGGTTCCCATCTTTGTTTATAGTCAACCCTTTGAGATTTTCTAAATGAACATAGCCTTGGCTCATGAATGGTTTGATGTGCAGGAGCATTTTGGAAATAAAGATAGAAACAACCTTGATAGTACCCTTGCACCTTGAGAAAGTCATTGGATAGCCATCATAGTGATATGTGAGTCCTCTTTCAATTCCTCTTTTGCTTGTTGGACAATGTGTGTGACACTTTTTGGCCTAAGGGGGCTACAATCTTGGTTGGGATTTAATCTTAGACCTCTATCGAAGCTCAAAAAATGATTGGGGACTACTAACCTAATGTAGGTTCTTAGCTTGAGCATCCAATAGTAGAGTTTTGTTTGACGTCCTAGCTAATTACTAAGAGAGCTATTGGTTAACATAGTTGATGTCACAATTTGTAAGGTATTTGAAGAATCATGCTAAGAGTATCTCATTTTTTATCTCTTTCCTATTTACAAATGTAGAAGAATAGAGGAATGCTTCTAGTTCTCCACCACAAGCATTAGTTTGCATTTCCCTAATAAGAAGTAGGATTTTTTGCTTCAGTTTGGTATCAATGGGAGTTAATTTTGGTTTACCTAATCCCTTCCATAAGTAGTATGGGAGGACATTGTAATTAGATCCCTCATCAATTAGAGCATTGATAGTAACAACCTTCGTTGCAATTAGTCACTATAATTAGCCAAACTCAAAGGTGGGCTAGTGGTGTGATGGGTTTGATTTGAAATTCTAAGTTACTAATAGTGGCTTCTCTTACATTATGATACATGGTTGGAAGAGAAACTTTTGGTTGAGAAAACCAACTAAGTTGCCTTTGTTGCTCTAGTTACTCATATTATGTTTGTTTTATCACCACGACTGACTTGATGGGGATGCTCTATTCCTATGTGGGAGGTTCATGTAGATGATTCCTTGATGGGTAGTACTTTTTAAAATAACTTCCATTGAAGTACCCAATGTTTTCTTCATTCATGATTTTCAATTCCATATTGTCACTCTTGCTGATAACACAAACATGGCAAGGTTTGAGGCCTTAGAGATTGAGCTTTTGCTTGTGGCCTTTGATTGAGTACAAAGCACCAAATCCATTTATCAAAGATTATTTAGTCTACATGCTTGTCAAACAAAGCCTTTTGTCTACCCTTCTTAGCAAAGCAAGGCATGTGTAGCCAAGAGGTAGGTTTCCGTCAGGCTTTCCAATTTGACCGACCAGTTAACCCAAAATTTGGCACCTTACCATCATTCATGACCTACATACAAAGACTAAGAACCATGAACTGGATGGCATTATAGTGTTAGTTTAATATATGAGCCTAAAGGAAGTTTTTCTTATAGACACTCTAATGGGCCCATAAAGCTACCATGAGCTTTTGATCCTAGTCTAATCTTGAGACATAAATAATTTTGGGCAATTGTAAAGAACTAGAGAGATATAATATTTGGAAAAGTAAGATACCAAGTCACACTAAGTAGGTATAATATGTAAGAGACTTGTATTTTTTTAAATCGTTGAACAATAATGAAAAAAATCTCTTTGTCTCTCCACTTCTTGCATGTTTCATGGCTTCTCTTTCCATTTCACTCTCATTCTAGTTTTTTTCTCTCATTGTTAGTCTTTCTATCTTATCTTTTCTTTCTGTTGTACACTCTTCTCTCTCCCCTCTAGTCTCATTCTTGACAATTGGTATTAGAGCATAGGTCTTTGGTCCCATTTTAGTCACATTTCAACCAAATCTTTTCTATTCTTCAATCCATGGCTACTCATGTACACTGGGTATAAATCTTCCAAGAAGCTATGTAGTAACTAGTGGTCCTCCAAATGATGAAGACAAGATTCATTCAAGGATTCCACAAGAGATGGTGATAAAGTTGCAAAATAGCATGTCATCATTTTCATGCCTTTTTGAAGGCATTTTGTCAAAAGAGAGGGCCACATCCAATTGGCAACCCATTGGAAGCTAGTAGACACAATGTTCTTTACACCCATGCTATTGAAACCCTTCAAAGTTGGTATTATCAGGGCAATAGCACTATGTCCGTCTTTAGAAGAATGAATTTTGATACCTTTAGATATCTTTCCCTTTGTAGTGGAATGAAAGTCGGATTCAGAGATTGTGAGAAGAAGTAGAAGAAATGTTAGCAAAAGAGTCCTCTAGAGATTAAAGTCCTTCTGATTTCCTTTTGTTGAGTATAGACAAACTGGGTGGAGCCAACTCCCTGATGAATGACTCGATCAAGAGGCAAGTACTAGAATGGATCTAGAGGTATGTAAGAAGAGAGAAGGAGAAAATCAAAGCTGTGATGGGACCTAAAATGGGCGGGCACTGGCTATGGCACTAGCCAGACCTCATGCTTATGATAGACAACCCCACCACATGGCCTCGCGGGCCAGGAGCGTCTAAAATTCACTTTGCACTAAATGCTTATGACGATTTTGTGTTTATATCCAATATGTAGTCCAACGTTCATCTCCCTTCTCCTCAAAGGGAGATCCCATAACATATAGGCATAATGCCTCGTAATACACACATAGGGAAGCACCTCTCGGCTGATTGCCGCGGCTCCAGTGCGACTCTCTTACACCTCGGGGATTGGCCCCAAGATGCATCGCTAACACATATAACATTTTCACAAACTCCACTCTTTCATAATTTAGTGTTCCAGGAGATTTTGATTTACCTCACAAAACTTTTCCCAATGGAAGCACACCTCTAAACCTACAACTTAGGTTTCCTGTCCTCTCAACGTTGGTCAAAGTTTATCAATCAATTGCAATGCATTCCGAGAGATACCACGTGGCATGCTTGATGCAAGGTGTATGATAATTGTGCACAATAATTTTATGATTAAAAAAAACCCAGCCATGTGAGGTGCGAAAAACATCCCTTTCATGAATTTTAACTAATCGTTACGTGCTGTGCTGCTTTAGAGACTATCACCGAAACTTCCATGCTACTAGTCACCTATATTTAATTATGAAATGATCCCCAAACGCTATGCACAAAGAGGAAAATAAAAATTTGTATCTTTTCAGCAATTAGATCATCGTACAAACTTCCTCCCCCCCTCACCGTTTAGGTGTTGCTGCGGTGCATAGGTGTAAAAGGTTGTTTTGTGTCATTTTTGTATGTAAAAAGCAATAAACACATACTATAACACAAAGGATGAGGCCAAAATGAGGCTTGACCTCATGCTTTAACCTCGCCAAACATTCACGCATATAAACCTTATTTTTCCATATTTTTTGAGCGTGAAAATCCCAATTTTCTCTATTTTTTACTATTTTTCCTATTTATTATTCATGGAAAATAGGTATTTTCTGATTTATTTGTATTGGCTTATTATTTTGACTGAAACTCAACATTTTCTCTGAGTTTATCCCATTTCCATTCCTTTTTCCCAACTCAAAATAAAAAAACCACTAATTTCCATTAAAAATTACATTTTACGGGTTTTAAAGAATTAATAACGGCTCTAAATCATTGCGGGTTCTGTATTTCTATAGTTACAGTCCTCAAACATGATGCAAACAAGGTTCTAACAAAAATTCATCGCATATGAACAACATTTGGACCATGAAACAACAAAAACAATCCAAATTCTTTGTAAAATTGAAGCATACCGCGTGTCTTGCGTGTTGCAGGTTTTTTAGTGATTATTCTGGGCAGTCCAGAGACCGAGCAACAACCATTCTTCAGTGCTAAACTTCTTTCCTCAGCCTTCTCTTCATCTTGGAGCAATCTGATCACAGTCGGACAAGCATTCTTCAACCCCTCTTCTTCTTGATTTCTTGCACATGAATTACCTCTATGCAGGAGAGAGAGGGAGGAGAGAGAAAGACTGGTTTTTAATCTCTTTTCTCAGTGCATCATTCCTTGATCCATTTGTGGCGATGGAGGGCGAAGGATAGAAGCATCTTAGGGCCAAGAGGATTCCACCTGCCTCCACCGATCAGAAAATGATGAAAATTGGGGGAAAAATGGGGCGCAAAAAACTGATGCCCCCCCCATCATTTCATTCCTGGCTTCTTGGCTCTTTAAGCTCTTTGTTAAGAGCTTTTAAGATCTTAATCAACTTATCTAGTTCATGCATTTTTGCTTTCACACTTCCGACAAGTGATTTTTTTGCTTTTGGAGGGGCAAACGACATCAGAATCGAGATCCATTTGGACGGGTGGTTCCGTGGCATCAAAATCTACAAAGCTGGGCATTGTCACGCTCTTCTCGACTAGAAACCTCGGGACGTGGACCTTGCAACTACTTGGCAAAAGAATGATGACAGAGCCCAGGCCATTATCAAACTGGAGCTAGACGACAGTTATATCCACCATGTGGATAACTGTGAGACCTCACAGGATACATGGAAAAGACTTGATACCCTGTTCGGTGCACAATCTAAATCATCAAAGTATGGCCTCCTGATTGAGTTCTTCAGACTTGAAATGAAGTCCAGTACATCACTTGCCACACATCTCAATTACATGGAAGGACTCCTAACCCAACTTGCAGGAATCAACATTAAAATGGATGAAGATGTTTGCATCGGTGTTCTACTTAAGAGTTTGCCTCCTGAATATAATAATGTATCAACAACTTTAATCAACATGCCAAATCCTGAACTTGTTGATATCCAGGCATCACTGTTAGAAGAGGAAAATAAGCTAAAAACTAAGGAAGAACCAAGTACCTCTAGAGATGAGCATGCATTATATGTTGGCAACAGGTACAAAGGCAAGAAGGATCAGCTCTTCTGTGACTTTTGCAAAAGGACCGGACACACCGAGAAGTTCTTCCACGCAAGAAAGAGATCCCAAAAGGCCTATCTAGTCACAGTCAAAGAAGAAGAAGAAAATGGAGCAAAGGAAGAAGAAGATGAAGATGAAGACCACCAAGATCAGAAGGACAAGACTTATCAGTCCTTGTACTCTCATAATTCTGATAGACTGTTTTAAAAGCCTTGTATTTCCTTGCCCTAATGCTTCCTGCCATAAGCTTTGTAAACTCCTTATGTAACTTGGCATTACAGTCCCTGTACACTTTGTGAGGCCCCTGTTACAACCTCTGGATGTCCACCATGTTTATGGTACCCACACTTAGCCTTTTCTGCGACAGCCTCTGGTATTTTGCCATGTTTGTGGTATGCCCACACTTTGCAGATGGTTCGCATTACAGCCTCTACACACTTTGTGCCTTTCTAGTTGTGATTGAGGAGGGGTGTTGAGAATCAGCAATCACACTCAACAAAACAGCCTCTTTGTATGGAGCTTCAGGGTCAAGGATATGCAGGCTAACTTATCCCATATGCACAATGGTGCCTACTGCAGTTTCCTACTTTCCTATAAAGCATTGTACTTGCTTCCTTTCTTAATGCAATGATAGTACTCTTTTCTTTTCAGTGAAGTGTCAATGTCATTGTCCACATACACAAGTTTGTGTTTATGAGTCCAAGCCTCAATCTTGGAACCTAATTCACTTGTGTAACAAACAGTGTCTTTGTCTTCTCCATCATGAGTCCACACTTATCATTTCATCCTCCATAGCTTTCGGTTTTGTCATGCTCTAGATCCCGCATTTCTCACACTCTCTTCCTTTCTCTATTTCTTCTCCTTCTCCTTTCTTCCTGAAGGAAGGTGAGCCCTGAAGTGGAAGCACGAAGTAGAAGTAAGAGTTATGGTGGAAGGAGCAAGAGCAAGAGAGAGAGAAACACACAAGATGTGGGAAGTCCAATAGTCACAATATGTGACAGGCCTTTCTTTTATTCAAATGATACTGAAATAATAAAGAGTAAAGTGACAGTGATGGGCACCCACCACTTGCAGTGTACATGTGTGTGGGTACTATTAGTATAACTAATGCATGGGCAGCTAGGCACATGCACCTTTATCCCCAACAACCTCCCACTTGAAGGCAAATGTGCCCCTAGTGAGGAGAGAATAAGAAAAAAGTGACAAAGTAAAAATTTACATAAGTACAATTGATGGGACCTAAAATGGGCTGGCACTGGCTATGGTACTAGCCGGACCTCATGCACAAAAACAAACAACTCCCCCACACGGCCTCATGGGTCAGGACCATTTGTAATACACCGATGTACACTAGATAGACTTAATTATGGGTTTGTAGCTAATATGTAGTCCAAGATTTACCTTCCCTTATCCTTAGAGGGAGATCCCATAACATATGGGCACAGTGCCTCGTAACACAAACACCAAGAAGCTCCCCTCGACTGATTGCCACGGCTCCACTGCGACTCTCCTACACCTCGGGAATTAGCTCCAAGATGTGTCGCTCCAACATATTAAACATAACGCACAAACTCCACTCTTTTCTTGCTTTGTACGATCCAAGAATATATAGATCCTCAATCAACAGTCCCAAGGAAAGCATACAATTGACCTACAACAAAGGCTCCTTTCCACTCAATCTATAAGTCATATCCTAAGAAGATAATTGATATGCAATCTAGGACTGATACCATGCCATGCGTTATGCATAGTGCATAAACAATATTCATCAAATTAGCATTTTGTGATGTGGAAAAAAAAGCCCTTTCATGATCTTCACTAAACGTATGGTTCGATGTATGGAGACTAGCACCGATTCCTCGTGCTACTAGCCCCTTAAACTGAAATATTGCAATTCTAAATAGAATGCACAATCAAATATTTCAAAGATTCAAACCCTCTCAACCCTCTTAATCTCTTAATATTACCCTTTTCCTCTAACGTTTAGGTTATGCTGCGTTGCATAGGTGTAAGGTATTATTTTGTATGTATTTTTCGCATAAAACAGAAAAAACATGAACTATGACACATAAACAAAGCCGAATAAAAAACTTCATGCCTTAGCTTTGTTATATAGCCACAACCACGAATCATAATTTTCTAGATTTTTATAACGTGAAAATCCTAGTTTTTCCTATTTTTTGCTATTTTTCTCTATTTATTTGTGCATAAAAATAGAATATTTTCTAATCTATGATTAGTGACTGATTGTGACAGCTGAAAGATGTTTTATCTCAGAATTTTATCCCATGCGCATCTCTTTTCCCCACCCAAAACCAATGAAACCTTCATTTTTACACTAAAAATGTACTTTTCGGGCTATCATTTAATTATTGCAACTATTCAATCATAATGCAAACAAGCTCCAAACAATTTTTTGTTCCAAATGAATTCCATTTCAACCATCAAACATCAACAAGAAGAAAATTTCATTTGTAAAAATGAGGCATACCGCTATTTGCGTGTTGTGGGTTTTTTGATTATTTTTTCGAGTTGCCAACGGACCGACCAGTAGCAAATCTTCAATGCTGAACATCTCCCCTCAGCATCCTCTTGAACTTGGAGCAATCTGGTTCATGCTGGACAAGCATCCTTCAACCGGTCTTCATTTTTCTTCATGTGCATGAACTGCCCCTTAAGGGGAGAGAGAGGGAGGAGAGAGAAAGATTGGTTTTTTATCAGGCCATCCAGGTAGCCATTTGATGCGCGAAGACAAGTGATAGGGAGCGAAGAAACACACAAGGTTAGGGATGTAATCGGTTCAGGGAGTTGCTTTCAGTCTCCATAGACCTCCCTCTCCAAAATCGTCGCCCTACAAGGAGGATGCCATCATTTTCTTCATGCGGCCGAAAAAAAAGTCCCCCCCACCGCCCCCCCCCCCCCCCCCCCCACCAAATCGAATTTTAGTTAGGGGACTCCAAAGGGGGCCCCCAAGGGTCACATCCTTTCCTATTTCTAAAGTCCATTTACAATGCCTTCTTTGGTCTTGGACTCTCGGGCACTACCATTCGACTGTCCGGCGTCCAAATCGACTTTCGAAAATTCTTGGGTGTCCGTCTCAAAGTCCCCCCATTGGTGGGCATCTCCTGGAGTCTCATTTGACATGTCGATAAATTATGAAAATTCCCCAACTGCTGCTCGGTGGGTCTATAAAGCACTTTTGGGGCTTACCGCTCAAAATCGTACTGATTGTAGCTGCTGCCTTCGAGAAAGTCTTTTTTTTCCCCGAAATTCAGATTTTTTTGGCTATTTTTAAGCACTTCTCAACATAAAAAATCATTTTTCATTGGCGACCACAGGATAGGACGACTTAGCCCGTCGAATCCCACGAACAAATCTGCACATAAACACAACCACAAAGAGCATCAAGCTGATACAAAATAGATACACAACAAAATACATCATAGGTCTCACCCTACCCCCTGACAAAACCAAGGCATGAAATCCACGAGGAGTAGGCCTATTATAATCTACCAGAAAGCCCAAAGCGAGTCATTAACCGACTGTTCCAACACGATAAAGCTAAAAAGAACTATCAGAGAGGTAATCCTAAGTGGTGGTCTGAACTACCTACCTAACGAAGGACAACTCAACTAGGAGCTCCTACTAGGCGAGGACTCTGATAGCATGATCAATAAATGGTGTCTTTTAGCACATTTCCCTTGTAGCCCCGGATTTTCCATACTCGAGCATGTAAAAACAAGGGAGCTAAGTGTAATGACCCAAGGAGAACAAGGCATCGGCCTCAGGTCCTGTCTCGGTACCCAAGAACCTACCATGCCCATGGAAGGCGACACTTAATCATTTTCTAATACTCACTTTTATTTTTGCTCCAACCTTCTTTTATTTACTTTGCTTTTCAGCTAGTTGCCACCCCCAGGAAGACAAGGCATCAGCCTTGGGTCTTGTCTCATCCCGAGGAACCTACCAGGCCTTCGCAAGGCGATAAACGATTGCTTAAATATTTTTCTTTCTTCTCAAATTTTATAGGGGTTAGAACCCCTTTTTACACACCTCTATATTTCATAGATTTTCTTTTGGATATTTAGGGTTGTTCCATTTGGTTATTTTTAGTAGGCTTCTCTAACTGCCTCACACTAACAGGAACGCCTAGCACAGTCGCCTAGCAGGTTAGTAGAACAGGGTCACTAGAACTTCCTTCTAAAACAGGTCTTTCAGCACTTGACAATGCCTTTGCAAGAGGCAATGACTACACAAACCTCCCCCAGACATACATAACCTAAACCTGAGACTTCATGCCTTGATTGATGGTCCCTAACAGACAAAAAGAAAGCACCCTTATATACACAGGTGTCATTATTTGCTTAAGGGAAAAGGAATCGGAAAGGAGACGAAGCCTCTGGAATGGCCACAAGGAGCTTCTTTGCAACAAAGGCTCCCTCCAATGACTTCGTTAGCCTGTACGGTGTAATCACTAAAATAACAAACCATTAAACGTACTTGCACCAAATAGACATAGGGCCCTCTTGGCCTAAACAAATAGCACATTTCATTGCAAACTAATTGGCCCTCTTTGCCTAAAGAAATCAAACATGCCAGCTCATATAGATCCCTCCTTGAAAGAAGGCAGATACACAAAAATATGCTCTATTCCAAAGAAAACATTAGGGCTTTCTACCCTAGACTAAATGCATCAAGTTGTGATCCATCCCTCCTACATATATAGTAAGAGGTGTACGCATAACATATCGTCTGATCAACCTATGGGTCCAAGATAATAGTGGCAGATGAGTCTCGCCCACTCGTCGCATTACCCATATTAACCATCACCTGCCATATAACGTGTGGTCTGATAAAACTCCCCACAAGCGACCAGGTCCTCTCTCATTATCAATAACAACATATAATTGAAGAAGAGGTTATGTTA
Organism: Lygodium microphyllum; assembly: GCF_053477565.2. Taxonomy (NCBI): domain Eukaryota; kingdom Viridiplantae; phylum Streptophyta; class Polypodiopsida; order Schizaeales; family Lygodiaceae; genus Lygodium; species Lygodium microphyllum. Next base: position 122,794,218 of record NC_141162.1, on the reverse strand, counting down.
TGCTTATGCGGAGGACCTCTTCTTCAACTGTGGTCGAACCGCCCATTTAAATGTTGTGTTATACGCCCAAACCGCCACATATAATTTTGTATCCCAGTCCCGTTTCTTTTCGAAGACTATCTTGGATAGGATACCTACAAGTTGCTTCTTGGTACTTTCAACTTGTCCATTGGCTTGTGGATTGTAGGGGGTCATCTTGTTATGCTTGATTTCCCATGTCTCAGTCAAGCTTTTAATCACCTTATTCAAAAAGTGAGTTCCATGATCTGATACTATTTTCTTTGGCAGACCAAAACGCAAATGATTTGCTCAAGTAGGAAACTGGTAGTCTCTTTTGCATTGTCCTACCTCGTCGCCCGTGCTTCTAACCACTTTGTAAAGTAATAAGTGGCTACTATAATATATCTCTTCTGAGTAGTAGATGATGGGTAATGGGACCCACAAAGTCAATGCCCCACTTCTCAAATGGAAGAATAGCCATAATAGGTGTGACAGATGATTTTTTATGCCAAGAAGTGCTTAAAAATTGCCAAAAATTCCAAATTTCAGGGGAAAAATAGATTTCGTCGAAGGCGGCAGTTGCAATCAGTACGATTTTAAGCGGCAATGCCTGAAAATTGCTTAAAAGAGCCATTGGACGATAGTTGGTGAATTTTCATAAATTTTTGGTGTGAAAAACGAGACCTTGGGAGATGCTCGGCAGTGGGAAACATTGAGTCGAATGCCTAGGAATTTTCAAAAAGTGATTTGGATGCCGGGGGACGAGGAAACGGGAGTGCCCAGGAGACCAAGGACCAAAATGGTAGTGGGAAAGGACTTTAAGCCCAAAGGGTACGCCTTTTGGGGACTCCCTTTGGGAGCCCCAACTAAAAAATGAATTCCTGGGGGGGGGGAGGCATTTTTTTTTTGGCCGTGATCAGGATGGAGGTGCCATTGTCATGATTGATGGAGAGGGGGGTTGGCGAACCTAAAAGCAATCCCCCCAACTGATTTGATGCCTTGCCTTCTTGCTACCTTCGCTCTTCATTGCCGGTCTTTGATCCTCGAATGGCTGCCCGGTTGTGGAGATGCAGTTTCAGTCTTTCTCTCTCCTCCCTCTCTCCCCTTAAGAGGCAGTTCATGCCCATGAAGAGGATTGAAGATCCATTGAAGACCGCTTGTCTGGCATGGTCTTGGATCACTCCCGGATTGGTGGAGGGCTAGAGTTTACTGTTCGGAGGTGAGCTTAGCCTCGAATGAGGGCTGATATGCAGTCCCGCATCAGATTTTAAAACCCGCAAAGAAGGAAAAAAACTGGTAATTCTATTTTACAAAGGAAAATTTCTTGTTTTTTATATTTGAAGGAGTTAATGTTGTTCTTATGGAGTGCAAATTGGTAGAAATGTTGATTACTATTTTTCCTATGCTTCCATGATGAAAAAATTTGAAAACATAAAGTCAAAATGCTGGAAATCATTTTTAGAAACCTGTAAAACATGGTTTTTATGAGAAAAATGGGGTTTTTGGTATTTTCGGGTGGGATAAACCAATACACATGGGATAAAATGCCAATAAAATCTATATTTTTGTTGTTCTAAGAATCAAGATCCATAGATCTGAAAATACATCATTATTTTTATTGGAAAAATAGAGAAAAATAGGAAAAAATGAGAGAAAAATAGGAATATGCCTTAGAAAAAGATGGAAAAATATAATAAGTGGTTGTGGATGTATGGTAGGGCAAAGCATGAGGTTTGGCCTCAGTTTTCCCTATTTTTTTGTTATAGTGTGTGATTTATTGCTTTTTATACACTAAACCATGACAAAACAATCTCTATACACCTATGCAACAAAGCAAAACTTAAACTATGAGGGGGAGTAGGATTTTGTGCAACAGTTTGAGGGTTGAAATAATATAAATTCTGATCGGTTTTTTTTAATGCATAGCATTCTGGAAACGACCTATTTGGAAATTAGGGATTTAGTAGCACCAAGTTTGCCTTGGTGCTAGATTCTTGCAACGAAGCATATACGTATTAGTTGAAATTCATGGAAAGACTGTTTGCATACTAGCACATAGGTTGATTTTGAAACATATATGTATTAGTTGAAGTTCATGGAAAGACTATTTGCATACAAGCACATAGGTTGATTTTGGAACATAACTGTTTGTGCACGATCAGACATCCACTATTGCATTGATCATACATGTGGTATCAACTCTTGGAAATGCATAGCAATTGTTTGAATTATACTTGACCCATACTTGAGAGGGTAAGATTCCCCTTGTCGTAGGTTAGCCATTCGTTTCCTGGGGGAGATTATTAGTGAGGAAACATGGTATCTCCTAGATCTCGCTGACAAAGAGAGGAGTCTTGTGCGAATGTGTTTATATGTAAAAGCAGCACATCAAGGGCCCAATCCCCAAAATATAGGAGAGCTCCAATGGGGCCATGACAATCAACCGATGGGGTGCCTCCTGTGTCTATGATACATGGAACTTATTGCCAATATGTGTGGGATACCCCCTTTTCAGGGGTTTTAGAGAAGGTACCATTGGACTCTTGTCCAGCTACAAACGCAGTATTAGAAGTATCTAGTGTGCATTTAGTTATTACAGAAGCTCTTGGACCGTGAGGCTGGGTGGTGGTGGAGGTGTCTATTGCATTCATGAGGTTTGGCTAGTGCTATAGTCAGTGCCAGCCCATTTTTGGTCCCATCAGTGGTGCGTCTACCAGGAGCCACCTCAAAGTGGTGGTTTCTGAATCTAGGGTATCTTGGGACCTACTTGTTAGTTGATGTCCTTTGAAAAGATCCGTCAAGCCAAACTCCAAAAATAGGAGAGAGCCGGGAGGTCTAGACAGAGGGCCAAAATCAATAGGCATTATTCTCCTAAAAGGAGTAGTCCAAAACCTATTCAAGGGTGGGGTCTTAGTACCCTTATCTTGAATCAAAGTCCATCAGGAGGTGGAAGTTCTAGTACTTCCCCCCTTCCCAATTAATGCCTCAATATTGGAAAATAGCCATTACATTAATTTCTTAAAGAAACAACAGAATTTGATAGAGAGTCGATGCCTTGAAGAGGGTGCACCCTCTAGATTTAGCTACAAATGGTGTGGCGGGTAACATTATCCACGTAATTGCCCAAATGTCAAGTGTGACATTTGCAGGAAGCTTGACCATTTAGCCAAGACTTGGAGCTAGAGTTTGGCATTGTGGAACTGGAGCTTGGCAATAGGGTCAGTAAGTCTTTTTTCAATTCTCATAGGTTGCAAGACAACCATAGCATAGATGTGTTGAAGCTTCTCCACCTCTATTTTATATGCAACTCATAGAGACTTGTGTGGGCATTGTGTAAGCCCTCTTTGACTCTATTTGTTCCCCTCCTTGGTCCTCATTGACTTCACACAGTACTATTGCCCTGCCTGAATAGTCCACGTTGTTTGTGCTTGTAGATGTAGCAAGCCCTCTCCTGGACTTTTTTCAACATATCCCTCATCATAAGAAATTAAGAAGTGCACACTTGAGCTCCTGGATGCTTGTTGGTATTGAGTCCTGGCATTGACATGTTGGTCCTGAAATCGGCTTGGAGCACCTACCTTTAGATTTGGGACTATGGTTTACACAATTTATGAGCTAGAAACATGGAAACACATATCTTTGTGTGTCTAGTGCATACAAATCATGCTCATTTGATGGCTATTGGATGCCACTGGATGTAGATGTCTCAGGGATCATGTGGCATTGTCTTGAGGTCATTTGGAGCTAATCTTGGCAATCGTTTTGCTCAATTTTCAAACTTGCTTGTGGCTAGAATACACAATCCACAACTTGCAATTTACATGCAACTCTCTATCCTTTAATGACATTTGTCCTTGGACATGCATGTTGATGTGTATACATGCTCAAGTGAGTTCAAGAAATTAAGGAGTGATATGCCTATGTATTGAAGTGCATTTGGGCTAATTTTTACTAAGATTTTACATAGTTTTGACAAGGATTTGTTGGCAGGAACATACAGGAATGAATGCTATTTTGACAGTACATGTCTGATGCATTGCTTCCAAGCTTGATCTCAAGGGTTCAAAATGATATATTGATGCTTGACTTTGATGTCATGTATGTGGAAATGGCCTTGGGAAGATCTTATGCTTCTTTTGGAGGATTGAAATCTTGCTCGTGATTGACTATCATAAAGTTGCAAGTCACAAGAACAAATCTAAGAGAGTTTTACTTAGACTCACTGCTTCCCGCTTGAGTCATTAGACATTGTTTTGGTACTGGATTACCCACATATAATTAGGGTAGAGATTGAATATGCTTTATATGTCATCTTTGGGCGGAAATGCATCGGTTTGTGTAGACCTTTTGAAGCTGTAAATAGTGGACAACAAGTCTTGTCTTTAGACAACATGTCATACATGCAACTGTCAAGTGCTTGTTGAACATACACCGATGTATGTAGCTGGTCCATATGCCATCGATATACTAGGATATGATCAGTAATCTAATCTGAATCAAAGATCTTGGAATCTCTTGCTGGTTGAAATTTACAGTTCTTCTTGGTCACTTATCTTGACATTTTTTTTGGCTTGCATATGTGTACTTTTGGGCTGCAACTATGGCTGGAAGTAGTGATAGTAGCAATTTACTGCACGTCAAGAAGCTTGAAGGAGCACACAACTTTGCAGTTTGGAAAGTGATATAACATCTTATTGCTAAAGAAGTAGGAAAAGTCGATCAAAGAGAAGGGGATAAAACCAGCAAATGTAGATCAAGATGACAGGGATGCAGTTAATGTCAAGATTGTGGGAGAGAAGGAAGGAGTCTCACTTGTAGCTTTCTTGCTTGTACAATGGGGGAATACACACAAGGGTGGAGGCTGAAAACAGTTTTCCTCTTCTTAGTTTGTGTAAGCCAAAAAGAACTCTCTTACAAAGAAATAGAAGAACCCTATATATGGGTCTCAAACCAAACTCAACTAACTAAGGTGGCATACTAACTGAGCCACGAACTAGAGTAGATAAGGATAGCTGTCATATAGCTATTATTCATGGACAGTGTACCAACGGCATTTGCAAAACTCACAAGTCGGTGACATAAATACACAAAGGTCACCCTGGCGTATCACGAGTGGAGCTCAATATCTCAACACTCCCCCTCAAGCTCAATCCCAATTCCTGCACACCAAGCAGGTCTCTGAACTTGCGCAGCTTCTCTGCGCCCAATGCCTTCATGAATATGTCATCTACCTGATCCTCTGTGCTGACATAAACTAGATTAATAAGACCTAGTAAAACCCTCTCCCGCACATAGTGATAATGCACCTCAATGTGCTTTGTTCTAGCATGATAGACTGGGTTATTTGCCAAGTATATACTACTCATGTTGTCACAATAAATGACAACTGGCCCATCTATAGACTGATGCATATCATAAAGTAGCTTATGCAACCAAGCTACCTCACATGCAGCCATTGCTGCACCCCTGTACTCAGCCTCTGTGCTGGACAAGGCAACTGTAGGCTGTTTCTTGCTGCTCCAAGTGACTGCAGCACTTCCAAAAGAGAACACATATCCACTGGTGGATCGTCTATCAGAAATGCTACCAGCCCAATCAGCATCAGTGTATCCATGCAACTATATCTGAACCCTAGTCTCATAAAATAGTCCATACTGCAATGTGGACTTCACATACCTGAGTATGCGTCTAGCCGCATCCAAATGCGGTTTCCTTGGAGCCTGCATAAACTGACTTACCAATCCAACAACATAGCTCAAATCTGGCCTGGTAATAGTCAATATAAATCAAGCTTCCTACTATGCGTCTGTACCACATAGTAGGGTCTTCCAAAAGCTCACCTGCATCTGCGCTCAGCTTCACATTCTGCTCCAAAGGAACTGAAATAGGCTTACAGCCTGTCATCCCATATTTGGACAGCATGTCCAATCCATACTGCCTCTGCAAGAGCTGTATCCCACTTGGTGATCTAATCACCTCAATGCCCAAGAAATAACACAGCTCTCCCAAATCCTTCATTTCAAACTTCTGCTTCAATAGCATTTTCACATAAAGGATATCTTCATCATTGTCACTTGTCATAATCAAATCATCAACATAAATGACAAGTAGCATAATACCTTTCTCTATTTTTCTCACATAAAGTGAGAAATCTGCCTTGGAAATCTGAAAGCCAATAGTGACAAGATACTGTCCTATCTTGTCAAACCATACTCTAGGTGCTTGCTTCAAGCCATACAAGGCTTTCTTCAACCTGCAAACAAACTCAAGATGAACAACATGCACATAACCTGGTGGCTGCTCCATATAGACCTCTTCTTGCAAATCACCATGCAAGAAGGCATTCTTTACATCCATCTGATGTAAAGACCATCCCTTTGATGTAGCCATAGCAATGACTGCTCTTACGGTTGCCATCCTTGCAACCGGAATGAATGTTTTTTCATAGTCAATGCCATATGTTTGTGCATACCCCTTGACTACTAATCTTTCCTTGTATCTGTTCACAGAACCATCTGCATTGTGCTTCACCTTATAAACCCACTTACAGCCAATTGCATTCTTACCTTTAGGCAAAGGTACCAATTCCCATGTAGCATTTGCTTCCAAGGCATCCATTTCTTCATCCATGGCTTTCTCCAATTTCTCTTTTCCCATGGCTTGCTCAAAAGAAGTGGATTCTGGTTCCTATATCACTTTGACCATATATGCATAGTGAATGGCTGTAAATCCATCATATTTCAGCCTATCCATAGGATACCTAGCTCTCGTAGACCTGCGCAAAATAGGTTCACTCCTAGGTGCTCTCAAAACATCCCTTGTCTTCCTTACTCCAGGTGTAACAATAGAAGGAATACCCAAGTCATCATCAATGCTCTGTTCTGAGCCACTGGATTCACCATCCACATAAGAGTGACCTGCATTCACATCAAACATGGGCTGATCAACCTTCTCTTTTCCTTTTCGTGATACCTGCATACCACTATCTGCATTGCTTTGAGAAGGTTCTCCTGATCTCAATCTGCCTGTCCATGGCGAAGAATGTGAACCACTACTAGAGGACGCTCCAAGTCCACTAATATTTTGTGACTGCTGCTGTGAATTCTGTGCAGCATTACCATTTTGTGCATCTACATCATCAATCACATTTACTGGTTTATACTAACTACTCATCTCATCAAAAATAACATCTTTGCTCACTGTAAACTTACGAGTAGAAGGGTTATAGCATCTATACCCTTTTTGCTGCAGAGAGTAACCAATAAAGATGCACTTCTCAGCTTTTGGATCCAACTTGGATCTCAACTCATCTGGCACATGTACATAGGCAATGCAACAAAAAATTTTCAAATGAGAAATATCTGGTTTCCTACCAGTATACCTCTCCTCTGGAGTCATCCCGTGTATTGCTGTAGTGGGAGTCCTGTTCATTATGTAGACTGTTGTAGCAACTGCCTCAGCCCAATAAAAATTTGGCAGGCCTTTTTCATTGAGCATGGCACGAGATACGTCTCCAATATGCCTGTTTTTTCTTTCTGCAATTCCATTTTGTTGTGGGGTATGACTACATGAATATTGCTGCTTTATGCCATGCTCCTACAAGAACCTTGCAAACTCATTTGAGAGGTACTCTAACCCCTCCATCTGACCTTAGGCATTTTATTTGCAGGCCTGTTTCTTTTTCAACCATAGCTTTAAGAGTTTTGAAATGCCCAAAAACTTCACTTTTCTTTTTCATAAAATACACCCAAACTTTTCTACTAATAGTCATCAATAAAAGTGACAAAATAATGACAGCCTCCAAGAGATGCAGCTTTAGTAGTCCACACATCAGAGTGGATTAATTCCAATGGCTTCTCACTCTCTTGAACATGTCTAGGAAATGGTTTCCTTGCCTATTTTCCAAATTGGTAGGCTTCACATACCTTATGCATTTCTGCAACCTTGAATTTAGGCAATCCTGCAACAATATTTTGGGCCTGCATTGATTTAAGTCGCTGTACATTAACATGACCAATGCGTTTATGCCAGATATCAATATCTGCAACTACACCGGTCCCATGTGCAAACATTGCTGCACTCAATTCAGACATGTATGCATCCAACGTAAACATTCTGCCCTTCTTCTTTCCTTTTGCTATCAAGCGACCTTTATTTTTCATATCCTCAACAAAGCATCCATGAGGATTAAATCTGACCTGCAAGCCCTGCTCAACCATTTGACCAACAGAAACCAAATTCTTGGTGATATTCGGGACATGAAATACATCGGACAGCAGGTATTTCTTTTTCCCATCCTGCATAGACAAAGGAATTTTTCCAATCTGCACAATAGGATGTGCAGTATCATCACCAGTCTCCACAAATCCTGGTTTTTCCATTTTTCTTGCATCCTCCATCCATTTTGCATGACTTGTCATGTGGTTTGATGCACCTGAGTCAACATACCATACATCGTTGCTTTCTTCTGCACTTGTCACAGAATTATTCATGTGCTGCACGATAAACAAATGCTCATTTCTGTCATCACCCTGTCTACTAGAAGATGCATAATCCCCTTGTTGCAGTTTTCCATTCATGATGTCATTCTGCTTTTTATAGCAGTCTTTAGCCATATGACCCATTTTACCACAGTAGTAGCATTCAACATTACTGTTTGCATTTTGGCCTCTTTGCCATCCACCACGACCTCTTTGGCTCCCCCTGCCTCTAGAGTTACCACGTCCTCCTCCATAGGACTGGTTTTCTTGAGTTTGCTGCATATTCTGATTTCTACCACTTTCGGCCTCCTCTACCTCTGCCTCTACCTCTTCCAGCATTTGAGTAGAAGACAGTTTCTTTTGAAGTTCCTCCTGAAGAAGATGCACCACCATTTCTTTGCTCCTCAGAAATTAGAAGAGCAATCAACTCCTCAAAATCAGGAAATCTTTCACGGACGAAAATGGATGTTTAGAACTGTGCATAATCCTTTCCTAGACCATTCAAGGTCACAGAAACTAAATCATCATCTTTCACTGGCGACCCAATGGAAGCAAATGCATCTGCAATCTTCTTCACCTTCATGTGGTAGTCATTGATGCTCATATTTTCTCTTTGCACATTATGCAACTCTTGCTTGAGCTGCATTTTCTTGGCTTGCGTATTTGTGCTATACATTTTTGACAAAGTATCCCATGCCTCCTTTGGCGTACTTGTATCCTGAATATGCACAATCATACAGTCTGAAATACTGATAGACAGCCAGTACATAACTTTCCTGGCTCTCTCATGCCATGCTTTGAATGCCTGCATTTGCTGTTGATTGGGAACATTAGGAAGAACTGGTTCTTCTTCATTTCCTGCAACGAATTTCCAATATCCTTTTCCCATAAGGAAATTCGTCATTCTAAACTTCCATGCTTGGAAGTTGTTCTTGTCAAGCTTTTCAGTTACAATCTGTGAAAGAGAATCAGATGCCATTACAGAATACTGCAAAAAATTCTCACTGCAGAGAACACAGCTTCAGCCTCACAAGGGCAAATCTGCAAAACTGACAAAAGTGGTATTTAACCACACAGTCACTTCCTAGTGATGATTTTGCATCAACAGGCAACAAGGATGATTCTAGAACTCCCAATGTCTCTGTGCACAGGCATACGATGCAATTTCTACAGTAACTTTTCACCGACCTGTAGAACAGTGTGGCTGCACAGCATAAAACTGGGCCTTTTCCTGAGTGCGTGCAGAAAACTTCCGCCTCCAAAACAGGCCCCGAAATGGCATCAAAAAAAAAAACAGGGTCGCCAAGGGCTAAAGCCCGCTCCTGCAGCATATACTGCCCTCTTGCTTCACCGCAAAGGGCGTCTCAACCTGAGACAATGCACTCTTGCAATTTTCGGTTGTGCTACTTGCAGAGATCTGCTCCCAAAACAGAAAATGAAAGCAACACTGCTCCTCTTACCAGAACACTGCGAGCTTGGCTTGCTTTCTTGACCTCCTTACCACGAACAAGGCTCTGATACCATGTCAAGATTGTGGGAGAGAAGGAAGGAGTCTCACTTGTAGCTTTCTTGCTTGCACAATGGGGGAATACACACAAGGGTGGAGGCTGAAAACAGTTTTCCTCTTCTTAGTTTGTGTAAGCCAAAAAGAACTCTCTTACAAAGAAATAGAAGAACCCTATATATGGGTCTCAAACCAAACTCACCTAACTAAGGTGGCATACTAACTGAGCCAAGAACTAGAGTAGATAAGGATAGCTGTCATGTAGCTATTATTCATGGACGATGTACCAACCGCATCTGCAACTGACAAGTCAGTGACATAAATACACAACGGTCACCCTGGCGTATCACGAGTGGAGTTCGATATCTCAACAGTTAATCACATAATAAGGATGTTGAATGCCATCACTCTTGCAAGAAGGGTCACTTCAAACGTGATTGCTATAAATGGAAGAAGGAGAAAGGGAAGGGCAAGAAGATGAATGACAACAAGGAAGAGAAGAAAGATAGTCATCGTGCTAAGAAGAGCAGTGTAAATATTGATGAGGTGGATGTAGTCAGCCATGAGAGCGATAGTGGGAATGATGTACTCTTTGTCTCTTCATGTTTTAGTACACATGCTTTGATAGAGCTGATACAAATGATGACATGCACACTTGCATTTTGGATTCAAGTGCCTCTTTTCATGTCACCCCTCACAATGAGTGGTTTACAGACTATACAGGAGGTTGACATGGTGTTGTTCATCTTGGGGACAATTATGCATGTGACATTGCCGGCATTGGCAGTGTGCAACTACAATTTCAGTATGGATTTTTCTTCACTCTTCAAAATGTAAGGCATGTACCACAATTCAAGAAGAGCTTGATTAATACTGGATAGCTAGATGATGATGGATTTCATACCACCTTTGGTGATGGGAAATGGAAGATTTGTAAAGGATCTAGGGTTATTGCTAGAGGCTCAAAGAGTGATACTTTGTATCCTCTCCATATATCTAGTGTGCATGACCATGTTGTTGCCATGACTGAGTAGCCAAGTGTTTCCTTGTGGCATGGCTAGTTGGGACACATGAGTCAAACATGAATGAAAGTACTTTATCATTTGGGTTACTTTCCTTGTCTTTGTTATGTTGATTTTGAGCACTGTGATCATTGTGTTTATGATAAGTATGCACAGACATCTCATAAAAAGTCTCTTTTATTGAAATATTTGCCTCTATAGTTAGTACATTCCGATGTATGTCAGATGCCAGGGTTATCTCTAGGAGGAAAGAAATACTTTGTCACATTTATCAATGATGCTACTTGGAAGGTATGGGTTTACCCTATTCATAGCAAGGACAAAGTGCTTGACAAGTTTCAAAAATTCATGGCATTCGTTGAGAACTAGATTGATAAGACACTTAAGTGTCTTCATTTTGACAAGGGTGGGGAGTATGTAACCAAAGCCTTTCACACATTTTTTGATAGCAAGGGGATAAAGAGGGAGCTCACTGCCCCTCATAATCCACCCCAAAACGTAGTTGCAGAGCGCATGAATCAGACCATACAGGATAAGCTCTATACGATGCTCTCTCATGTTGCATTACCCTATGTATTTTGGGTAAAAGATGTTATGATAGCCATTCATCTAATTAATAGGTCACCGAACAAGTCTTTGGAGGGTAGAGTCACTCAGGAGGAGTGGTCGGGAAAGCCACATTCTTATGCTCATTTGGGAGTGTTTGGCTACAAGACTTTTGTGCACATATGAAAAGAAGAATGCAACAAACTGGAACCAAGGTCATGCTAATGCATATTCCTAAGATATGGTGACAAGGGTGAGATGGGGTATGGACTTTGGGATCCCAAGAAAAGAAAGATAGTATGCAGCAATGACGTCATCTTTCGTGAAGATCACATGCATAAGAAGCTTGAGAAGATTGAAGAAGTCAGGAGGGTTGTTTTCAGGGAGGATGTACATTTTAGACAGTCATTTTTGCCCAGTGGACAAAAGCCTATACCTATTATAAATGACCCTAAAAATGCAAGGAATGGTGCTAGAAATGACCAGCAAGGTATTGCCTAGGATGATCTAGAGTTGTAGCAAGAAAATATACAGTTAGGAGAGCTAGCAGGAGTTAGATAACATGCTGAAATTTCAGGATAGCAGGTTGAAAATGAAAGTTTGCAAGTCCCATAGACTGCAAATGCTAAGCCTCCGCTTCATAGGTTGACCCACCATTGAGGCCACTAGATAGAATTTTTCCTTGTGCGCAATATGTTGTAGATTATGTCATGGTTACTAATTATGGTGAGCCATCATGCTTCAAGGAAGCAATGACTAGAATGGACAACAAAAAGTAGTTCAAGGCCATGCCGTAAAAAATGGAATCACTTGATAAGAATGGTACTTGGGACTTGGTGCAACTACCAAAAGGGTAGAAAACTCTTCCATGCAAGTGGGTTTACAAGATGAAGGTCACTTCTAGTTCTTCACTGCCAGAGTACAAAGCACGGTTGGTTGCAAAGGGGTTCAAGTAGGAACATGGAATTGACTTTGATGAGATCTTGTCTCCCGTAGTCAAGATGACTACTCTAAGAACCATTTTGGGCTTGGTTGCAGCTGACGATATGGAGCTCATACAGATGGATGTAAAGACTACATTCTTACATGGTGATATGCATGAGGACATATATATGTAGCAACAACCTGAGGGTTTTGTTACTAAAGGCAAAGAGACAATGGTCTATAAACTGAAATGGAGATTGTATGAACTAAAATAGGCATTGTGAGAATGGTATCATAAGTTTTATACTTTCATCCAGTCTCAGGGCTATCAGAGGAGTCAAGTTGATCACTGTTGTACACCCAGAAGGCAGCATGATTATGTTGGTTTTGTATGTAAATGACATGCTAATTGCTGGCAGGGATACTCATGCTTTGGATTCATTGAAGCAGAATCTACATGGTAGCTTTCACATGAAGGATGTTGATGATGCAAATCACATTCTTGGGATGTGGATACTTAGAGATAGGTTGAAGGGGTTTATCTATTTGTCTTAGTAGGAGTATGTCTCCAAGATTTTGCAGTGTTTCAATATGGAGGGGGGAAAAAAATCAAAGTTCCATTGCCTCCATATGTGAAACTCAATGCAAAGAATAGCTCTACATGTGATGATGAGAAGGCTAAAATGGTCAAGATCCCATATGCTTTAGCTATTGGTAGTTTGATGTATCCATGGTTGCTACATGTCTTGACATTGCCTTTGCAGTGGGAGTGGTTAGTAGGTACATGGAAAACCCTGGAAAGAAGCATTTAGAAGCAGTGAAGGGTATTATGAGATACCTCAAGGGCAACAAGGGATTCGTGCATCTGCTTTGGTAAGTAGAAGGTATCTATTGTTGGCTTTAAGGATGCAGACTATGCTGGACATGCAGATTGTAGGAAGTCCACTTTAGGGTATGTGTTTATCTTCACAGGAGGATCCATTTCTTGGATATCCAAGCTACAAAAGTGTGTTGCACTGTCTACTACTGAGGCAGAGTATATGGCTACCACAGAGGCATGCAAAGAGGCCTTATGGTTGTCAAGTTTGGTTGTTGAGCTTGGTATCACTGAGGTTCTTGTCCTCCATTGTGATAGTAAGAGTGCTATCATGTTAGCATGGAACCTGTCTTTCATGCAAAGAAAAAACCCATATAGGTGAAGTATCATTTCATCACAGAGGTACTTGAAAGAGTAAGAGCATTGAGCTAGTCAAGATGCACACTGATGATAACCCTTTAGATCTTCTCACGAAGGGTCTCCCACTAGACAGGTTTGCCCATTGCAGGCACATGATGGGTATTGGATAGGTATAGTCTCTTTTAGATTTGTACATACTTAGACTTAGCTGATTCTTTTCCTCTATCTTTGGGCACATTGCCTTTAGGGGGGAGGTTGTTGGGATAAAGGGAAGTGCCCAATGCAGAGCTTGTGCTTGCCCTCAGGGCTGGGCTTGTACATGACTTATATACATATATGAAACTTTATTAGGTACTATGGAGTAGCACAAAAACTATTGTGTCATTCTCTCTCTCTATCTCTCTCTCTCTCTCTTGCATCTACAGCTTCACTCCTTTGATCTCTGCATTCAATACATAAATTTATCCTTACGATGGCCATGGACCTAGTTGCAAACGCGAGGGATGATTTAGTCACATGCATCAGATGCTTGGATGCCATGTTCACCACGCTATCCAGGAACTATGAATGGCCAGACTTAGGACTCCTCGATAAGACATTAGCAATGGAAGTGCGCTCCTTGCTATGCACTTGGGAGAATTATGAGTTTTTGTTCATCAAGATTTCCAAGGTATCCAAGGAACTAGTTGACAATGAGATCTCTCGAGAGCAAGCTTGCACACAATGGCCAATCCCATCATATTGCAGGAGCAAAGTCGTTGCAATAGGCCAAGATCTAGAAGAGCTGACAAAGCTAACCGACTCTGAATCCTCCTTGAGGAAATGGTATGCTCTCCCACTTCAATGGGAGCAAGCAGACTGCCAAATCATGATTAACACTAAGCAACACCGTGCCATCAAAACCTCAAAGTATGACCCTAGTTATGTAGCTCCAATCTCCTATAGGGTGTTGACCACCATTCGTAACCGACCCTTAGAAGAGCACCTCCTGATCCACCCATATTTAGATTGAATTCTCACTGAGAAGGAGTTACACATTGCCAATCGAATGGACTCCGGTGACTTTCACATGAATATTCTCACCTAAATCACTCAATTAGGCATACGTCCTTTTGACATGGATTGCTATGCTAATCTAGAATACAATTCAAACTTCTATGCTTGGCTCATGCGAACATAAAACACCAAGAGCACGTGCTAAATTCCCTTGCCCTCTCAAACCTTAATCCTAGGAAGGATTCTTCTGAATTCCAAAGGGGAGGGGGTGAGGTGAAGCAAACATGTAAGATGAATGAGATCAAAAGCAGAAAAGAATGGACAAAAATCAACTTGTGATTGAGGAAAAATAATATAAAATTTTGTGCAAAATCATGGACTATTTAAGAGAAATTTTCCCTTTCTTTAATTGAGCAATTCAGTTTCCATAAGCATTTCTTCCATCACCTACATGTCTTTCTGCAAAAATGATCTGAAGAATACTAATGGTGAATTGTGGTATTACGACAGGTATCTACAATGGTAGGTCAACAGAAAAGTAGCAAACTTCCATTTTCATAGGAGTAGGAAAAGTACGCCCTCTCATTGGAAACAAGGGCTTACAATCAATTCAAATTCATGCATATCCTGAATTTGGAAGACATAGTCATGGAGGAGCCAACCATCAAGCAACTGGTGAAGCATTGCAAGCTGAAGAAGTACATGGAGAAGGCGAGCCAAGCCATCAACTACGAGAAGTGCACAAAATTCCTTCAGACCTTCAATAGGAACCGCGGCATTGTCACGGTGCATCTAGAGAATGAAACCCACCAAGCATAAATCGAGTTGAGCCCTGAGTTGGTACAGAAAGCACTAGGCTTACCAAACAAAGTAGAAAGACGGAAAAAAGGTATGTGTATGACATGTTGAGAATGGACAAAGTGATAGTCCACACCAACAATGGCATCAACCTAGCTAACATCCCCGACCACCCCAAAGTCCAAATTCAGGCCAAAATGGTGCACACTCTATTCTCTAGCCAAAGGCACAATGCATTGATGAAAAAAATCAATGTGCTAATGTTCGAGAGCATTGTTGCCAAGTCCTTCGACGAGGTGAACTTAAGTGGCTTTGTGAGGAAGACAATAGAAACTTCGACAAAAGCATTGGCCACCGGCAAAAGACCTATGGAGGGAGAGTTCCCGACCTCCAAATCTAGGAAATCATTGTCATCAAAGGCCTCTACCATTGACTTTGGAGGGGTCTTGACGGCCATTTTAGGAGAAGCATTGGGGAAAGCACAAGAAGATGAGGCAGTCTCACGGTAAGACATCGGACAGGTCCCACCCACACCAAGCACATGAGCAATCCAGCGAAAGGATCATAAGTGAGGAAGAAGGAGAGCAAGAAGCACAATCTGCCAAGGAAGGGCCAAGAAATCAAAGAAAGAGACTCCGAAAAAGAAGGCCAAGGAAGACAGAGGAAAGAAAGAGAAAGCAGACCTACATGCAAAGTGAATCCAAAAGCACGGAAGAACAAAGAAAGAGAAAACAAAGGGACGAGAGGCAAAGAGAATAAAAGAAGAATCTAGGAAATCTGAGGAGGAGAGAAAGAGAAGATCTGAGGAAGAAGACATGGAGCTTAGGAAGAAAGAGAAAGAAGACATAGCCCTAGCCATCCGCCTCTTAGTGGAGAAACCTTCAAGGCAAGAAGAGCTAGCTGCCATGAGTCTACCTAGACACGAAGGTCGAAGCACCAACTCCAAAGCAACCAAAATCCTACCACCCCTAGTAATTGAGGGTAAGGGTAAGGGCTTAATCAACCCCATCCCACCCGTCCTATTGCTGGCCATCCCAGTCATTGCGCCCACCCAAGACTCCTCGACCACGATGGATGCTAGCAATCATGTGGCCTAGGTGCAGTTCTGGTCAATAAAGAGGCACCTCAAGGTGCAAGTGCAAGAACCCCTATGACAGGAGCAAAAAGACAGGTAGCTATGGATGCAGAATCTAGATGGGAGCCCAAAAAGTAGAAGATAGAAGCATCTACAACCATGGTCCCACTGCACTGTTGTTGTCTACAAACTACAATGACTACGTACAGGAACTCTTGTCATAGCTGGAGTGGGCAAAGGAAGACAAGAAAATAGCCGTAGCTGAGCTCAAGTTTGAAAGGGAGACAACAACAACCTCTCAATTAGAGAGAACCCGTCAAGTGGTCATGTATCAAAGAGAGATCAAAGTGCTAAAGGAGAAGCTTGAGGCCAAGGAAGGAGAAGAAGAGAGGTGGCAAGCAAATCTTGTGGCAGAAACACATAGCCTCATGAGCCTACAAGGCCAATTTGATGAGTTGGTAGTGCTATATAAAGATCTGCAAAAAGAAAAATGAAAAGATACAAAATGCCGCGGAGCAGCTAGCATTAGTAGAAGAAAAGAGAAGCTGACGGCAACAAAAGCACATAGAAAATCTAGAAAATAGGATGGCCTCGGAGCTTGGAGAGCAACAATGCTTGGAAAGAGAAATCAAGGAATAGGAGAGGAGGATGAGGGCGTTAGCCTACAAGCACAATGAAAAGCTTGGAAGAAATGAAGAAAAAAATAGATGAATGGGTGGACATGAGCAAAGAAAGGATGAGAGACTAAGCACACCAGCTAGCCCTTGTTGCAGAAGGCGATAGAGTATTAACAGAGAGCAGGACAGGCTGCACAAGTGACTTTGGAGGGCCAACAATGCATCTTTCTCCACACTTTTTTGGATATAACACAATCTGAGGAAGAGGAGGCCATTGAGTCATTAAGGAGAAAGCTAGAGTTTACCCACAGCAGGGCTCTGAGACATGGGATGTACATCCAACCATAAAAAACTGCAGGGCCCAGAGAAATAGAGCCACCAAAGCACAGGAAAGAAGAGAGGCAAAGGCCAATTAAAGCCACATGGCCAAGTTTTGAAAGGGGACAATAAGACGCTACTCCATAGTAGACAAGTTTTTAGACAAGACTCTACTTCACAAGAATGTCACCTCCCACCACTCTTCTTCGACCTCAACATAAGCAAAGATATTTGTGCAATAGCTAAATCAATGATGTGGCAAAAAAAAGAAGAAAATGCACCACATGTAGGTCGCAGTCACTACACCTAGGGGCCCTCAAGTTAGAAACATTCAATGGCCTCAATCGACTGCGGCTCTGCCGTGTCTAACCCCCTAGCCCCTCTTTTGATTTCCCACATCATGCTTTGGGCACATCAAGGGCAGGATATACCTCAAAAGGCCACCTACACCTGCGGTTAGACCTGTATCCCTAAGCCATACTCACCGCACCACCCTTATGCACAAATTGGGTCCTCAAGTGTGGGACAACACTCAAGCTTGCCTGTGGTTCTCCACCCAACTCCCATTTCGACTAGCACGAGCACCATGCACCACACAGTAAGTACAGTCCCCCCTAGGTAGTGCACCTTCTTTTCTTTTCAAGTAAATAAAAATGCTATAAGCCACCAACTTCGGAGGCGCCATCATCCACTCAATTCACTCCTGGCCCCACGAAACCCTATCATCATCAACTTATGTGACCACTATTGCATGTCATATCACCATCCAGCCGAAATGAAGCAGAGGAAGACCAAGGAAGTCCAAGTCAAAAAGTGAATGAAGAAGCTCATTTTGCCCAAGCAGGAAAAGTGGAGGGAAAGGCAAGCTTAGAAAGAATGAAGGAGAGCACCAAAGATTCTAGCAAGGTGCTCTCAAGGACGAAGGAGAGGACCAAATATTCCAGCAAGGTGCTTAGAAAGAATGTGGGGAAGCACCGAATATCTAGCAAGGTGCTCTCAAGGACAAAGGAGACCACTAAATGTTCCACCCCAAGGTGCTTAGAAAGAATGTGGGAAAGCATTGGATATTCTAGCAAGGCTCTCTCAAGGATGAGGGAGAACTTCCGAGAGCTCTCATGAGGAAAGCATGAGGCACAATATAATTCATTTTATAAGAGTGCCAAGTTTCCTCCTGTGCAAGTAGTAAAGTCTAAACGGACATAGGTGAAGGGATAAGGCAACTTGAAGGGAGTAGGGAAAAGCCATGTTAAGATCACATCGTAGCAACCTTGGAGGGTGAGAGGAGAGATCCGTCCATCACCATCATCAATTTCAAAGGCAAATCCTCCCATCCGCCATTCTCCAAGAGGGATCTTTCCAACACCATCTGCAATTTCAAAGGACCAATCCACCCACTGTCAGCATCAAGGAAAGACAAGCCCCAACACCATCTTCAATTTCAAGGGCCAATCCATCCAACACCATCCCCTGCAAGGTCTTGTATACAAACTCAAAAAAGCCATCTAGCTACATCCATCCCACCTTCCAACTACTACCCATCAATGCCATGGGACTGGCACTCATCTAGGAGGGGGGTAATGTTAACCTTAGAACAAGAAAAAAGTGAAAAAAGTGGAAAAGTGCAAGTCTGGACTAAAAAAGGCGGCCCAAAAGGAAATCAGACACAACAAAAGAAACAAGAAGGGAAATGGCCGAAAGCGCAAAAGCGGCCTCAAAAGCTAAGTCAAAGGAAAAAGTGTGTTTTAAAATGTAAGATGCCTCTAAAACTTTTGTAAAAGAGCGCCAGGCTCCCTTCTGTGCAAATTGTAAAGGTAGATGGACGGTAGGAAGGAAGATAGAAAGATAGGAGGACAATAGGAAAGAGGGCCTAGGCTAATGGCCCTCTTTCTTATAGGAAAGAGGGCCTAGTAGCGGACATGTAAAAAAGGGGTTAAGAAGATGATCGCCCAAAAGGGATTTAGGGTTTTTGTATATAATCTCAAAAAGTGAATGAGAAGCTCATTCTATGGTAATAATGTGGCAAAGTGGACTCATCTTCTTCTCTTCTCTTCTTGCTTGCTTGTGTGTGCTTGAGAGAGGGAATGTGAGAGTGTGAGGGAGTGAGTGTGTGAGGGTGTGGGATCGAGGTGAAGCTCTCCATCAACTCCTCTCTTCTTCTCTTCTCTTCTCTTCTCTTCTCTTCTATTCTATTCTGTTCTCTTCTCTTCTCTTATCTCGCGCGTGGACATGGAGGATGGATCTTGGAGGTGGAGGCTTGAGGGTGCTCGAGCTCCCATATCGAATCATGGAGCTACCGATGTGCTTGAGCGAGAAGGCAACTCATTTGGGCATCGAGGTAAGCTTACTACACCCCAATAGCCTCGAAGGTGCATCAGTTAGGTGAGAGATAGCCACAGGTGTTTGCTTGAAATTCTTGAGAAACAATAAGCGGTTCGTGGGTCTTGGCGCTTGAGTGTGAGCACACCTCTGCAATTTCTCTTGACTATCATGTTGTAGAGGAGGTACGGTCTGAGAGACATTCATCATATGCTCATTTGTGTATCTTTGGTTGTGAGACTTTCTGCCATGTTCACAAGAACAAGCATGATAAGCTAGATTCCAAGTCTATGAATCACATCTTTCTTGGTTATGGGGATGCATGTTAGAAAGGTAGATTCTAAGTCTGTGAAATGAATCTTTCTTGGCTATGGGGATATAGGCAAGATGGGATATCACCCATGGGATCCACATGCTCGGAAGCTAGATCCTAAGTTGTGAAATGCATCTTTCTTGGTTATGGGGATGCAAGTGAGATGGGCTATCTCCATGGGATCCACATGCTCGAAAGGTCATCCGCAACCATGATGTTGTTTTCCATGAGGAGAAATGCACAAGCAACCTAAGAAAGTCATTAAGGTACATAGCATGATATTTGAGAAGAAGCCTCCTATTCTTGTACAGCCTACTAGATAGCTTGTAGCAGGTCATGCTCTAGTGGCCCAAGACCATGATATTAGATAGGATGTATAGGCCCCATAGCCACTAGAGATAGACATAATCTTGATTGGTTTGTGCCGTCTATGGATTATGTTATGGTGATGGATTCTGTTGTGCCTCTTACCTATGATGAGACCATATGCAGAGGTTATAGTTACTCTTGGGGGTGAGGCTCGTTTATTCAGAGATGCCTCACTACATAAAAACTATGTGTGGGATTTGGTTTTGTTGTCTGGTAAAAAACATGCTTTTGCATGCAAGTGGGTGTACAAATTGAAGAGTACCCATGGTTGGATGCCCGAAGCTAGTCTATAAGGCTAGATTGGTTGCTAAGGATTTTAAGCAAGAGCATGGTTTTGACTTTGATGAAGTCTTCTCTTCTCTCATCAAGATGACTACCCTACACTTGATTTTGGCTTTGGTTGCACATCTCGATGAGCCGTATGATTTTGGTACTCTATGTGGATGATATGTTGATTACTGGGAGTGCTTATGGGAGTACATCCAGAGGTCCTTGAACAATTTCATATGTAGGATATTAAGCCTATTGGATGTCCTTTACTTCCTTCTTATGTGAAGGTTAGTCAAAGCGGATGTCTACAATATGATGAGCAGAAGGTTGAGATGGCCAAGATCCCTTATGTATCTGCAATGGACAATTTGATGTATGTCATGATAGCCACTCATCCTAACATAATATTTTTTAAGGGTGCTGCAAATATGCGCATATATTATGATGTCCAAGATACAGGAATCGTGGGGTACAATGAATCTGAACATATAAATAGTAGGAAGTCTACCTTTGGCTATGTCTTCATCTTTGTTGGAGGTGCTATTTCTTGGATATATAGGGTGCAAAAATGCACAACCCTATCTACTATACAAAGGCAAAGTATGTAATAGCCACTGAGGCCACTTGCAAACAGGCTCTTTGGTTAGGCCATCTAGTTGTAGACCTTGCTATTATTGATATGGTCCCTACATCGCATTTGGATTCTATGAGTGCCATTCAGTTGGCCAATAATTAAATCTTTTATGCAAAGACAAAGCACATTGAAATGCACTATCACTTTATTAGGGAGGTGATAGAGGAAAAGTCTATTGAACTTATCAAGATCTCGACTCATGAGAATCATATAGATCTACTCACTAAAAGTCTCTCAGCAAAACATTTTTCCTTAGGAAGATGATGGGCATAGAATGATATGATATCTATTCCTCATCCTATTGTACTTTATGTACGTTTGTACTTTGTCACTTTTTTCTTGTTCTCTCCTCACTAGGGGTATATTCACCTTTTAGTGGGAGGTTGTTGGGCGATAAAGGTGCTTGTGCCTAACCGCTCATGTATTCATTACATTTACAGTCCTCGCAAGCCTATACACAACAGGTAGTGGGCACCCATCATTATCACTTTATTCATTATTCTTTTAGTGACATTTGAATAAGGGAACGCCGGTCACACATAGTGACTATTGGAGTTCTCACATACAATGTCTCTCTCTCTTACTTTCTTGTTCCATCCATCATAGCTCTTTCTTTGCTCTTGATTTCACTTGTGTGCTTCCACTCAAGCTCTACCTTTCATTTATTATTTAGCTTTCTGAATAAGAACATTAGGCCATCTATTTCCTCTAGCATTTCCCTATTCAACCCATAGTTTTAATAGTTCCTTTTATAGTTATTATTCACAACATTGTTTCTCTATCAATTTTAAGAAATCTCCTTAGCTATGGGCTTTCCTTGCATAATGGCATCTTTGAGGGTTAGTGAACTCATTGATTCAAGACCAATGCTTAAAGGTGGATTTAATCCTTGGTAGACACTCGTGATGTGCTGAATTACCATAATTGGTGGTGCATACTTGTGAAGTCTTACAAACTTTGACTAGTACCCTTCTGATGCTAAATATAATTGACAAAGCTTGTGGAATTCATTCATCTTGATGGATTCAAAGGAAGGGGGTAAATATCATCCTTTTATCACTTCATTGACTTGCTTTCATGTTTGGGAAGCTTTAGTAACTCTATTATGGCACCATTGTTTCCGCTAGAGCTCAACTCTGCCAATGAGATGAAGTTGTGCAGTCTTGGATTGATTTGCTATGGTAACATTGACAGTCTTGAAAAAATCATCTATGGCTTCGATACAGGATTTTGCATCTTGCTCAACCTTAGATCATTATTTGTAAAATTTTGGTGGTAGTGTTTACTTCAAAAGGAATTTCTTTTCCTTGGAGCTCCTCTTAAGTGTGATTCACTTGCAAGCCTTGGTGATTCTAGTTAACACCAGTCAATTATTTCATAAATCAATTACTCAAGAATATCCGATCTTCCTCCCTTACACAACACAATAGTTGTAAGATAATATAACTTTCATTATGTCAAAAACTAGGGATATCTAAATATAATAGAATTTCAATTATAGACTTCATGGAGTAGCATTAGTATAAAAGGAGGAGGTTTCTCCCTTATTCAAGGTTTTATAAGTCATAGGAAGAGGAGGGTCATCCCATCATGGCATATCTACTTGGTGTATGTCTCCCATATACCATAATATGATTGAGGGGTTATAACTCAAATGAATTGATTGTACACTTGAAGTAAGGTTATTATCTCTCCATCAATTGTTACATTATCATTAGTCCATTGTCCTTTAAGTGGAAAGCAACAGTCTAGCTTCAATTCTTCCATCCATCAGATTATCCTAAGATGGAGTCGAAGGTTTCCAACTTGGTTGGGATTAACAGGAAAGAAATAAGATATTCTCCATGATATTTCTTGTGATGATGACCAATGTGTTGAATTTTGATATAGTGCGGCATTAACTACAAAGAAGTGACGAGATATTTCTCCATGATGTTTCTTGCAAGGAATGCATTGAATTGTAGTATGATGTAGGTTTGATAGATTCTCAAGAACCATCATCATAGTTTCATGGGATTTAATGCCCAACAATTGACAAGTAGTTTGGTACATTGTTTTGAATACAATTATAAATTGATTATAGGCATGATCGTACCCTATAAGACCGTAGTATATTCATTATAAATTGATTATAGGCATGACCATACCCTATAAGACTATAGTATATTCATTAGAAGAGGTAAATATACATTTATTCATCTTGGATAAATAAAAGATTTCAGTAGTGTATTTCATAGTGCTTTTTTTGTTACAAAAGTAGGTAAATTAGTCTTGGTTTTCAAGAGTCCATACAAACTCATGAGAATGAGGGTACTCTAAGAATTTATGCTTACTGGATTTGGTTTGACATATGAGAGCAATTTTATCATGTAGAATAATAGTGGTATGTGTTACAATGTCGGATCTAGAGCATGGCTATGGAAGTTGAAAGAGGAAGAGTGAGCTCATGCAGTAATAGACATCAAGACCAAATGTCACACAAGTGAATTAGGTTCTAAGATTGAGACTTAGAATTTTAAACACAATCTTATGTGTTGACAATGACACAGACACTTTGGTGAAAGGACAAAAGTGCTATATCATTCCATTAAAAAAGAGAGCAAGTACAATGCTTTATAGGAATAGACTAGGCTGCACTTTCCACCACTGTGCATATAGGATTCTACAGCCTGAGCCAACACGACTCCATACAAAGAGGCTAAGCCAGGTGTGATTGCCAATATCTCAACAACCCTCCTCAATCACAACTAGAGAAGTATAAAGTGTGTAAAGGCTTTAATAAGCAACCACCTGCAAAGTGTGGGCACACCACAAATATGGTAAACACCAAAGGCTGTCATAGAAATGGCTATGTGTGGGTATTAAAGAGATGATGGACATCTAGAGGTTGTAACAGGGGCCTCACAAAGTGTACAGAGGCTGTAGTACAAGGTTACATGAGGAGTTTACAAGCTTATGTCAGAAGCATTAGGCTAGGCAATACAAGTCTAAAAAAGTTTATCAAAGTAGAAGGACTGATGATGTTTGTCGTTCTCCTAGTGGTCTTCTTCTTCTTTAACAATAACTAGATAGGCCTTTTGAGACGTCTTCCTAGCATGACAGAATTTCTCTGTGTGCCCGATCCTTTTGCATAAGTCACATATCAGTTGATCTTTTGTGGGAGCTTTCACTCAACCGCCAAGACCCACAGACCGCTTATTGTTTCAAGCATTCCAAGCGAGCTCTCATGGCTATCTCTCACCTAGCTGACGCGCCGTCAATCCTACAAATGTAGTGAACTTACCTTGATGCTCGATCGAGTACCCTCCTCTCTCTCACACTCTGGTAGCTCCACGATTCTCGATGCTAGCTCAAGCGTCCTCAAGCCTCCTCCATTTCCAAGTTCCATCCTCCATAGCCGCGCGCGCAAGAGAAGAGAAGAGAAGAGAAGAGGAGAAGAGGAGAGGAGATGGTGAAGAGCTTCACCCTCTTGATTCCTCACTCTCACACACACTCACTCCCTCACACTCTCACACTCCCTCTCTCAAGAGCATACACAAGCAAGAATGAGAGAAGAAGAGAGGAAGAAGAAGACTAGTTTTGCCACACCAAAGAATGAGCTCTTCATTCACTTTTCAACTTTATATACAAAACCCTACTTCCCTTTTGGGCGGTCATCCCCTTTTTCCCTTTTTTACATGGCCGGTCATAGCCTAGGCCATGTTTTCCATTGTCCTTTTATCTTCCTTGTTTCCTTTTCACTACCCTTCTATATTTACAAATCGCACGGGTGAGAGCCCGGCACTCTTTTACAAGATTTTAGGGTGCACTTTTTATGCGCCTTTCCCTTTTCGTGGTTGCCTTGGCCTTTAAAGATTGTCCTTGCGCTTTTGGCCTTTTCTCCTTTTTTTCCTTCCGTCGGGTTACCTTTTTTCTGCCTTTGCCCTGCGTCTTTTCCACTTTCTTTTGCTCTCTTCATGTTGGGGACTTTCTTTCGCTCTCTTCGTGTTGGGGTTAACATTACCCCCCTCCTAGACGAGTGCCAGTCCCATGGCACTCATTGGCGTAGGGAGCAAGTGGTAGCATGCACTGAAGACTCCGGGGGAGAGGGCCTTGGGGCCTACACTGGTGACTGGTTTCGTGGGGTTGGTTGGGGATGCTGTGTAGGACGATTTTTTTGGCTTGGGTGGGCAATTAGCATTGGACGTTGATGAGAAACGAATGCCACTTGTGCTGTGGTCGTCAACACCTGCAATTGAAAACCTATCAGGTGGTCTCTCCCTAGGGGTAGTGCTAGTCTCTATATTGTGCACAAGACTTAGTTTGGGAGGCAGGTCGAACTCTAAGCAAGCTGAGAGTGTTGTCCTGCACTTGAGGACCCAAACTATGAATTAGTTCTGTGTAGGTATTATGTGAGTGCCGTGCGTGTGCATACTTAGATAGTACTTAGCTAGAAGACTGGGCGGCGTGGGGCCGTGTGGAGCAGAATTGTGGTAATGAGGAGATGAAGTACACCTTTGACTCCAGCTTGGAGGCGTCGTTAGGGGTGTGCCATTGTCGTCGAAGCTTGCTTTCTTTCTTGTTCTTTTTTTTTTTTTTTTTGCCGTGGGTACATGGAGGCAGCGGTACAAGGGATAACGGGAGTTCTACTCCTCATCATCCAAATGGTGGGAAAGGGTGGGTGGAGGGCGGGGGGCCTTGTTAAGGAATTTTCGGCTTAGCAAGTAGCCCTTAGTTTGGAGGCGGGTTTTGAGGGTGGTGGTGGAGAGAAAGGGGTGGTTCCACTGTGTGAATTTACTGTCATTCATGTCTTCCAGCAGTGCACCACAGAAGGATGGCAAAAGAGCAGCACCCATCATGAGACGGGTCATGGTGGTGCTGTCTATGGCATTGGGGTCAAAATAGAGGGGTGGAAGGTGACGCTCTTGGGGTGCAAGTTCCTGGTGTACTAGGATTCTAATTAACCTAAGGTAGTTACAGGTGGTGATGAATGCTAGGTCGGGGCAAGAGGTGAATTCGTTAAGGAATTTATCTATAGAGCTATACAAGTCGGGAAGGGTGAAGAGAAGAGCGTTCCTATGGGAAGTGGTATTGGCATTATAAATGACGGGGAAGTCAAACCTGCCGTGGATGGACGGGTTGAAATCCACTCCTACCCTTCGAGGATACGGCATAAAGGTGGGGTCGTTCCTTTCCGAAGGGAGGGTATTGCAAAACGCCATCCATGCCTCCAAGTTGACGTCAAAAATGCGCCGCCTCCAGGTGGGTTGGCAATTATAGCCTTCCACTGTGCGAGGTACTTGGAGGACGTTGTCTTACCAAAACTCGCGGTCCTCGGCCCCCCAAGCAGTTGGGTGGGCCTCACGCTCTTCTAACCATTTAGTCTTGAGCCGGGCCCCCATGGCGATGACATCCTCCACCAACTGAATGGGCAGCACCCTATTCAAGGCGGTGGGAAACTCGAACCGTAGGTCGAAGGGGTCTCGGCTATACTCCTGCTGCTCCCAGATAATCATTTCAGTGCAGTACTCGGCGGGGGAGTCTTGGGTGCACAGCGGGAAAGGGGCAGGGAAAGGGGCAGGCTGTTTTGGGGCAGGTCTGGCCTTTGGTTTTGTTCTTGCCTTCTCCACCATTTCCTTCCTTCGGGTGGTGTGGGCCGCTCTTTGCTCGGTAGATGTGTCATGGGGTGGCACTTCGGTTTGTTGGGGTTAAGGGGGTGGCGGGACATATTCCTCTCCTTGAGGCCTAGGTCAAGCTCTGGCTCACCCCCTTCCGCTTGCTCCTCCTCCTGCGCTTTCTCCTCAGTGAACCCAAGGTCATCCATCTCCTGTGTTGTCAGTCCTACTTGTGCCAAATATTTTCTTTGTTCCTCTAGGCTCTGTGGCGGGCCTCCTAGCTACAGTGGTACGTGCAGGCCTGCCATGAGGGCCCTGCACGCAACGGTTAGCTTTCTCTGCAAAAACTGATCATTGGCCTCATCTATTTCTGAGTGGGTGGTGTGGAGCAGCATGTTGATAAAAGTGCGCTGCTGAGCTATCATAGCGAGCTGGGCTGCCTCTGCCTAGTTTTCAGCCATCACTCTGTCTCCCTTAGCCTTGGCCAGTCGGCGTGCTAAATCCCGCACTCTCTGCTCGTTATGATTTGACCATTCCTTTTCCGGCCTCTCCATGTCTTCCAGGCTTTCCCCGTGTTGGAGGGTCATCGCCATAAATTGTTGTTGCTGGGCTTCAAGCTCATGGCGCAAGCGGGACTGCTCTCGGTGCTCCTCTGCGATCTGCTCGTTGAGTTGGTCCCGTGTCGCCTGCAACCTGCGCACCTACTCTGCCCTCAACTGATCCAACTCTGCAACCTCTTGTCTAATTTTCTCAAGCTGACTCTGTGCCTCCAAGTTGGTTGCAGATAACTGGTTATTCTTGCGCTGAAGGTGGGCATTTGTCTCCCTCTCCCTAGTGAGACGCTCCATTAGGATTTTCCTTCGTCCCTCCCAGGTAGCGTCGCGCTTCTTCAGGGCTTTCAGCTCCTCCGCCTCCTTGGTGCTGGCCTCCTCCCTAAGCACAACAATTTCCTTTTGATATTCTGTTATTTGCCTCACTCTGTCTAGTTGGAGGGCGGCTTGAGATTCACGCTCTGCTGCCAGCTCCTCCACCGCCATCCTCCTTTCTTGCCTGGCCGTTTGCAACTGAGCGAGCAGCTCCTTTACGTAGTCATCGTAGTGGCCTGTTGGAGGTGGGGAGTGGGACATGATCGTAGTGGTGGCGATCTCCTCCACTTTTTGTCTTTTCACTTCTGGCCCTGGCTCCAGCTCCCGTCGCTGCCCTTTTGGCACCTGAGACTAGGGTGGCCCCGGCTGCTTCCCTTGCCAACTCTCTTTCCACCAAGAATTGCAACCAGGTGACCACGTTGCTTTCATCAATCTTTGGGGTGTGCCCCAGAGCGGCTGTAGTAGGGGGTGTCACCTTGAGGGGAGTGGCTTGCATGGGTGGTACGAGGAGAGGGGAGACGGGTCTGACTGGGTCTTTTCCTTTCCCTTCTGTAGGAGGCAGCGACGCAGGTTCCGGCGTACCAGTACTGGGGCCGGGTGCTTCAGGCTGGTATGGTCTGCCCGCTCCTTCCATGTCTTTCCTCCGCTGTTCCTCGATGGAGCGATGCGTCGCCAGCTCCAATTCTTCTTCTTCCCTCCTCCTCAACTCCTCCTCAGCCCTCTTTCTTCTTTCCTCCTCTTCTCTTACCGACTCTCTTCGGGCCCATTCGAGCTCCTCCTTCTCTTTTCTCCTTCGCTCCTCCTCTCTCTTTCCGTGCAGGGCTTTGGTCCGTTGCTCCGCTTTCCTTTCTGGTGCAGCCTGGCGTTCTCCCTCCTCGTCGGTGTCCGTTTCTGTTTCATCCGACTGCTCTTCCGCCTGGGGCTGGGACTGCGGGTGATTCGCCACCTTTTCCGCCATCTCCCTGTTTGTCCTCTCCCGCATGTCCCTGCCCTGTTGCCTCGTGGATGATTGCAGTGAGGGCACCTCCAAAACCTACGGTGGAGGCCTTGGAGGATGAGGCCTTGCGGGTTGATCGAGGTGAGGGGGGTTCTCCTGCTACGGCCCTTCCTCCTGTTGCCAGGGCCTTTGCTGATGCCTCAATCGTTCTTCTCACGAACCCGTTGAGGTTCACCTCATCCAGTGCCTGAGCCGCGATGCTTTCAAGTAAAGGCACATTGATCCTGGACATGATGCTATTGTACCGTTGACTCGAAAATAGGGTATGCATCATTTTTGCCTGCAGTTGAGTCTCTGGATCAGGGATGTCTGCCAAGTTGACTCCGTCGTTGGTGTGGACTTTCACTTTGTCCATTCCCAACATGGCGTAGACGTCCCTTTTCGATTTCTTCTCCACCTTGTTTGGAAGCCCCAGTGCCCTTTCTATCAGTTCAGGGGTCAGTTCAACCTGCACCTGTCTGGTGGCTTCCGCGTCCCGCACTGTGACGGTGCCCCTGTTTTTGTTGAAGGTGCGTAGGAACTCGGCACACAGGGCATAGTTTATCCTTTGGCCCACTGCATCCAGACACCGTTGTAAGTGGCATTGCTCTATGATCCGTCGTACTGCTAGTTCCTCAATAACCACGTCTTCCAAGTTGAATATGTGGTGGAACTTCAGCTGATTGAATGCTCTGGTTTCCACCGTGAGGCCGTACCACACCTGTTCTTCCTCCGAGAAAGGGAGTTTGCCAGCTTTGTCTTGACCTGCCATGATCGCCACATGTACATTCAGTCAATTCACTTTTTAGTATTTTTGGCAACCAACTCGTAGGACGACCATAGCAGATTTTATGTTTCATAACTATGATTTTTCCCTTCCAAACTTCTATCACCTATTTCTACATGGCATTTTAATTTGGAGCCGTTTCATGCTTGGTTCACTTTTTAGTTTTAACTTTCATGCTTGGTTTGCTTTTTAGTTTTAACTCCGTTTACTACCCCCTCCCCCTTGTGGAAAAGAAAAATCCGTCCCAGGATTGGAGGTTGTGGGTCCAAGGCGTTCATGTTGTTTTGTGGAGGAGCCAATCGTAGAAGTTGGGGTTATATTCTAAGTGTGCCGAGTAGTCCAGATCACAGGGTCGGATGCCTACGTGGGTGATGTATGTGAGGACATCGGTGAGGAAATCACCGGAGTTGACCCGACTGGCGATGTGGAGCTCTTCTTCTGTCAGGATGCGATCGAGATAGGGGTGCCCTAAGATATGATGTTCGACCTCGAAGAGTGGTTAACACTCGATACGAGGTGGGCGCGACGTATGTGGGATCATACTCGGCTGTCTTGATGGCTCGGCGTTGTTTGGCGTTGGTCATTATGCGGCATCCCTCAGCTGCCCATTTTAATCGAAGAGTGTACCACTGCTTCAAGAAGGGTGATTCGGTGTCCACCAGGTGGGACAACCTTGTTGTTTCTTGGCTAGTGAGGCCGGACATCGTGCGCGGGTCAAATGATGGGATGAGGCGTTGCTTTAATGGCTTGCTCTTTGGAGACCTCACGAGCGAGTAGCTCAGTGGCCGAGCGTGAAGCTTGTGCAAAGGCGAATTCAAAAGTCTCCCAAGAGCAAGGCATAGTGCGCACGTCCATTGCAAGGGGTTTCGCTAACAGTCCCAAGTCTAGGCGGTCATAGCTGAGGGCCAGTGCAACAAAGGTGGCATCGAGCTGTTTGATGCAGTCCATAACGTCATCCCCTGTGTCCTCGGCGAGGTCAGCGGCCAGCGTTAGGAATGACTTCCATTCATAGGAAGGCTTAAGGCCGGCGGGTGGTTGGGGTTTGCTGGAGCTGGAGGTTTTGTCGGTACAGAGCTGCAGCTGGGGGCTTGTTTGAGTCAGCAACCCGGGCGTTGGTCAGATGGATGGGTCGGGTGTGATCTTAGGGGCTATGCTACTGCGGTCGGTAGGGTCGCTGAGTTGCGGGCCGGGTTGGTTGGGTGATGCCTCCTGTGGTGGTGGCCGGTGCTTGGGCCGTTGGGCGTATGTGACGCCCGTGGGTTGATTCGCAAAGGAGTCGAATGACTGGGGTGGACTCTGCGATTCGTGGTCTTGAGGTGTCAGAGGACAAGGCCTTGTGATTGACATAGAAGCAGGGCCCGTGTCAGTTGGGATTTTGCGGATCCACAGCAAGGCATTCCCCTCATAGTAGCCTTGTGCACGCAGCAGGGTTTTAGCGACCCAGATTTGTTTAACCACGCGGCGCTTGTGATGATGGTGTTTTGGTCTTCTAGGTTTAGGTTTGTAGGTGTTCCGTGGACCCGCACGTCTAGTTCTAGGCTAGTCTCGAGGCTTCTTCGGCACCCATTTCAAGCGAGTCTGTTGGGGTTTTGCCTTGGGTTTGGCGGGCCGCGGTGCATGGGGATCTGGGTGTAGTAAATATGCACGGCCCTCCTCCTTAGTCCTAGGTGTGGCTATTTCTATCGGTGACCCGTTGAGCGGTGCTGGGGTTACGAGGCGCTTGCTAAAAGTCGTGACAATAGCCACATTCCCGATTTTTAGGTGGATGCATTGTGACTCATAATCAACGTTGCAACGGGTCTGCTTTTTAAAAGTTCGCCCGAGCAATGACTCTGTGCCTGCATTCCTGGCATCGAGTAGGACATAGAACAGCATGGGAATAGTTTCAGTCTCGATAGAAACGACAACTCTGCATGTGCCGAGGATCGGGTAGGATTGGGCCCCATATGGGTTCAATCTGGCTGTTGTGGGATGAAGCATTGGTGCGCCAAGTTGGGTCCAATGCTCATGCGTCAAAATGTTAAAATCCGCCCCCTCGTCAATCAGGGCATTGAAGGAGCATGTTTGCTTGGCCGTGACCGTGATGCGAGGTAGGCGGGTTCTACAGGCTCCTCCTCATTCTCGCCGATTTTCGTAAGTGTGGCTACTCGTATTTTAACGGGCGTTTCCATCATTGGTTGTTCATGCAGTGGGTGAGTGGGCGGATAGTACTTTTTGATTCGACTGCCGTTGAAGAAGCCCATTCCCTCACCATCCAGTGTTTCCAGCTCGACGTTACCAGTTCGGCTGATTGTGCGGACCTTAAAGGGTCTGAGACCTCTGAATTTCATCTTCTGTTTGTGTCCTTTAACTGAGTAGAGGAGCACTAGGTCTCCCGGCTCAAACTCTTGTTGCTTGACGTGTTTGTCAAACCAGCTTTTGCGTCTGGCTTTCTCACAGATAAGCGCATGGGTGGCTAGGAGACGCACTTCTGACAGGCGTTCTAACTCAACCAAGCATTGCGTCCATGCCTCCCTCCCCTCCCATCGTTCTTGGAGTGCTATCCGCAGGCTAGGGACGAAGACTTCTAATGGAAGAATAGCTTCAGTCCCATAGGTGAGCCTAAAAGGCGTTTTTTGTCCAACGGCCGTCTTATAAGCTGTTCAGTAGGCCCACAGGGCTGCCATCAACTTGTTATCCCAGTCACTTCGTGAGGCTGAGACTACTTTGGTCAGGACAGTGATGAGAATTTTGTTGGTTGACTCAGCCTGGCCATTATCCTGAGGGTAGTATGGTGAGGATTTGCGATGGATGATGAGGAAGGTGGATAGGAGATGGGCTATAACTTCGTTGATGAAGTGCATTCCCTGGTTGCTAACCAATTCGATGGGGCAACCAAAAAGCGAGATCACTTGCTCCCATAAAAACTTGGCAGTTGTCCTAGCGTCGTTTTTCCGTGTGGCCCTCGCCTCCGCCCATTTGGTGAGGTAGTCCGTGGCCACCACGATGTATCTAGCCTGTGAATATTGTGCTGCGGGGCTGATGGGTCCTATGAAGTCAATTCCCCATTTTTCGAAAGGTTGGTGAGCGATGACCGGGGTTAACTCCATCTGATCTTTACGGACCGGGACCCTTGTCCGTTGGCACTCGTCGCAATGTTTGACAAATTGTGAGGCATCGCGGAAGAGTGTGGGCCACCATAGCTAGGACTGCAACACCTTTCATGCTATAGTATCCCCGCTAAAGTGTCCTCCTGCAATACCGTTGTGCGCCTCTGAGAGCACATCGTACATCTCATGCTCACATACGCATCTACGTAGCAGACCGTCTTGCCCTAGCCTATAGAGCTGGCCTGCAATCAACTGATAGGGATGGATCTTTAGGATTAAGCGCCTAAGCCGTGCCCGTTCTATTGGTCGCTCGGGCAGCCCATGCTCGAGCACTTGGACTATGTCGTCTGCCCAGTATGGTGTCAGGTCAGCCCTGAATAGGTCTTTTTCGCTGGATATGCGGAATAAGTGGCTGTCTGGTAACTCGTCCACAATGCCTTGTCCAACAGCTTCTCCTGTGGGTACTCGGGACAGATGGTCAGCCATGTAGTGTTGTTTTCCCTTCCGTACTACCATTGAGAAGTCGAACTCCAGGAGCAGGAGAAGCCATCGGGCTATACGTTCTGTAGCGCAAGGTTTGTTGACTAGATAGAGCAGGGCTTGATGGTCTACAAAGAAGGTGAAGGGGGTGGCCAGTAGGTAATGCCGGAACTTCTTCATGGCGAATACGATGGCTAATCCCTCCCTTTCCATTGTCGAATAATTCATCTCTGGTTCAGTGAGCTGCCTGCTCGCAAAACTCACTGGGTAATCTAAGTTATGCTCACCAGGTTGGCACAGCACTGCCCCCACGGCGAACTTAGAGGCGTCGATGTGTACGTGAAACGTCATGGTCCAATCTGGGGGTCGTAGGATAGGTGCCGTTGTTAGGGCTTTTTTCAGTTCCTCGTAGGCTCCTTGGCAGGCTTCGATCCACTCGAAGGCAATTAGCAACTTGTACAATGGCCTAGCGATCATCGCGTAGTTCAGTACAAACCGCCGGTAGTATCCTGTGTGACCTAAGAAGCATTGAACTCCCCTGTAATTACTTGGGGGTGGGAGGTCCACGATAACCTTGACCTTTGAGAAGTCCGTGGCAATGCCGTTCGTGGACACCACGTGTCCCAACATGCATCCATGCTGTACCCAAAACTGACATTTCAGGGGGTTGAGGGAGAGATGGTATAAACGACATCGTTCAAAGACCGCGCGGAGTTTTCCGAGATGTTGGTTCCAGGCCGAATGGACACACAGGTCATCGACGAAGACCTCTAACTCCTTGCGAAGCATGTCCTTGAATATGGTGCACATGAGGCGTTGAAAGGTGGCAGGGGCATTGGTTAGCCCGAATGGCATGACTACATATGGAAAGACGCCCCACTCAGTGGGCGAAGGCGGTCTTGTGCCTATCCGCAGGGTGCACTTGCACCTGATTATATCCCGAGAAGCCATCCAGGAAACTGTAGGCTTCCTTACCTGCCACCCTCTCAAGCACGTGCTCGGTGTACGGTAAGGGGTAGTTGTCTCTCTTTGTCGCGGCGTTTACTTTCTTGTAATTGACGCACACTCGAATCTTGCCGTTTTTCTTCATCACAATGACTACGGGTGACACCCAGTCCGTGTGCTCAATTTCGTAAATGAATCTGGCTCGCATCAACTTGTCAATTTCCTCCTTGACAGCATGGGCGTGCTTTGGATTCATGGGGTATGGTCGCTGCTTGACCGGCGTTGCATCCATTGTCATGGGTATGTTGTGAGTTACAACACTCGGATCTACCCCTCGTAGCTCATCTAAAGACCAAGCAAACACATCCCGTTACTCCCGCAAAAGAGTGATAAGGCTGGATTCTTCCTCCGAGGACAAGTCCTCGGCAATGAACACTGGTCGGGGTGTTTCCCGCGCAGTGTTTCCCGTTCCAGGGCTAGGTTTACCTCCTTGACCTTGGCTGGCCCTTCGATGGGTTTGCGGGTTTGCCCTTGGTGCTTGGCACTTAGCAGAACCACCACCCTGTCCCCTCTTTTGAATTTCGAAAAGCGCTTAGGGAGGTCTTGTGGCTTCCTTTGTCCCTCAGATCGCGCATCGTTGGGACGCTTAGCTTCATTCTGCCGTAACCGTCTGCGCCTCAGGCGGATGGGTAAGTCTCCCCTAGTGCGTCTGGTCATGGGTGGCCTAGGGATTTCTGGGTCATCCTCTGAATTAACTTCAGATTCAGAGTCGAATTCCCCATTTTCACTAGAGGAGGTGGTCTCCCCTGGCGGCCGCAGTTCGGATGGCGACTCGGTTCTAAGCATTGCTGCCGTTTTTTGTTGGGTCAGGCCGGCTTGCTTAAAATCCACAGCTCCCATCTGTTCCAACCAAGCACAATCGCATTTCGCACACATGACTCCTTGGTCCATTCCAAGGGCCGGCCTCGGTTGCGGTTTTGCATCTGCTCGGATTTGCTCAATCTCTCGCCCTTCGGTGTCATATTCTACGGTGTCCATCTCACCCTCACTTCCTTCATCGAAGGGTTGGCAATCTTTGTATTCGTCACCGGAATCCACCTCGCTAGACTGCTCATCGTCCCCTAAGGCCTACTCTGCCTCATTTTGTTGGTTGGGGACTAATGCCCAGTTGTATCTGAGATTCAGTTCGTGCACTCTGGTCCACTTCCATTCGGGTTCTTCCAAGAGGTCTTGGAGCGGCTTGAGATTGGCGGCTGCATTGCGTGCCAGTCGGTCTGTTAGGTGCCCCAGTATTCCCTGGAGTTCTCTCCTGTTGGTTGGCACTTGGGAGGAGGCTGTGTTTCTCTTGGCTTGCCAACTGTTTTGACAGCCTGCTCATACGCCTCATGATCTGAGAACGGTAGATCAAGTGTAGCGAGAACGTACATCCAATCCCGCTCGTCCTCTGGGCAAGGGATATACTTCGTTAAGGACCCATAGGGTTCCTTGTTCTGGGTGGTTCCCTTGAGTAGAGTAGAGATGGCATCCAGGTCGACTGGCGAGGTCTTCCAAGTGTCCATCTCTATTCTCACAGCGTTAGTTCGGTTGCCCAGGAAGATCAGGCTGTTACCCCAGTCTTCGATAACTCTAGCATTGCACATCCAGGGTCGACCCAATAAGATATCATAGTCCACTCCCTTCATGACGATAAAGTCGACAGAGAAGTGGACTCCTACAATCTTCACTGGCCAATTCTTCAAGACCCCGAATGGTTTCACTCGCATGCCATTTGCTAGCGTGACGTTAAACCGAGCAGCTTCGACAGGCGGGTTTCCCCACTCCTGTAGCACTGCGTGGTTAAGCACACTGACCCCAGCTCCTGTGTCTACAATCCCCTTTCTCGTTGCGTCCCCCAGGGCTAGGACTGGCAGGACTGCGTGCATTTCCGAGCTCTCCCAGAAGGCGTTGATGTGCAAGGATTTAGGGCTTGAGTGTAGCGTAAAACTTGGTAAGTGTGTTTTCGCATCCTGGTCTTGAGCATTTGCTGGAGCTTGCTTGTGTGGTCTCTCGACCCAGTGTTTGAGGTCCTGCCATAGGGTAGAGTGCTGCCTGAGCAGCTCTCCCAGTCCAACCGTTACAGGGGTGGTCACTAGTGTGGTTAGGAGATTGCTAAACACTCGTCCTTCCCTTTGTTCAGATTGTCTGGGCCAATGGCCACGGCTGGCCCGTGGGTCTGTTACGTCTAGGCTTGGCCTTGACGGCACTGCTTGTGGCATAGCAGCCTCGACAGGGGTAGCGATAGCGGCGCACTCATGTTGGAGAGATCATCAATCTCATCCTCCGTGATGGGTTCGACATCCTTGAGGTGTTGTTGAGCCTCCCTCACCCATTCCTTCACCTTTTCTATGGCTTCCAATTGCCGCCTGGGGTGTGGGTATTCCCCTACCTTAGCGCTTTCCTTTTGGGCAGTTCTAGGGGCTGAAGTCTCTGCCTCTGCGTCTGAGACTTTCTTTCCGTGGGGTAAGGTCGTAATGCTGTCAGTTTTTAGTGCGACCTTAGCCTTTGATCTCTTCTTTTTCCGCCTAGGGCTCTTCTTTCCTACTGAGGTCGCGTCGAGATTGCTAGGTCTTGGCAGAGAGACGCCGGCCTGCTTCATTTGTGCTCGGGTCATCACTCGTAGGGGGATAGGTGTGGCCTCCCCATCGGGGTTTTCAACACCAAACAGTCCTAGCGGGACAGACGGCAATTTAGCTGAACCAGAAGGCGGCTTCCGTTTTGGGCAGTCTATGAAAAGATGAGTGATTCCGCACTCTGCACACCTTTGGTCAGCTTTGTCCCTACTTTGCTGCTCTCTTTCTGGGCAACGTGATGAGACGTGGCCGGGATGTCCACACGTCCAACAAGTGATCGGATCCTGGGCTGCCCTCCCAGGCCTCTACCCCGTCCTCGTCCTAATGCCATCACCGACACTGGTCGGTAATCCATGAGGATTGCATTGCCCTCGTCGTCATGCGAGACGTAAGGGTATATCTAGGTTTCTTCGTCACTGGGCTCATCCACATAGTGCACGGGAGCATCGCTCGGTGGGTGGGTCACATAAGGACCAGGCGGTCTAGGAATACCGGTAGGATTTATGTCCAGCCTAGGGACCGCTGGCTTTATGTCATTAGGTGCTGATAGGGCAAGCGGGGCTCCCCTTCCGTAGAATGGCTGTGGCCTGTTAGCCGGGTAGAGCTGGCCGTAGGGTTGCGTGTAAGGTAGTCTTCGTGGTAGTCTACAGTGTGCGGCATCGTGGCCGAGAACCTTCCACAGTTAGCGCAGGGTCTTGACCTAGGGTCTTGACATTCTGCTGGCAGGTGGTCTCCTCCACAGTACACGCACTAGACGTGCGGACGCGTAGGTCGCCTTAACATGTCTTGTATTTTGGCCAGTTCTGTCTTGACCTCGGCCAAAGCTGTGGTCCGTCTCGGCGTCCTTCCCCTTATCTTGGGACGATGCGTTGGATCGCTCGCTAGAGGTTGGCGTTCGTTTTGAACTCCGTGGGTTAATTTCTTCTGGGTTCGAGCTCCTGGAGCTCCGCTCTTTCAGCTAGTCATCGACCCTAATGGCTTCCTCAAAAACCCTAGCCACCACGTCCTGTTGCAAGCTTGAGTTGCCTGCTAGTGCCTTGTACAATTCTTCATCTCGAATCCCGCTGATGAATACGGTTGACATTGCCCTGTCAGTCGGTCTTTCGCCCAAGGGGATTCTCTTAAGGAGGCTTCTCACGTGGGTCACATAGTCGCGGATGCCCTCCCTCTCCTTCTGCTTGACGTTCATCAGGCGCACTAGCAGGTTGTCAGAGTATCCGGGTTCGGCAAACCTCTTGACAAAAAGGTCCTTGAGATTATTGAAGTTGGCCCGTTCTATAGCATCTACGCTCGTATACCACGTCCTACCCTTATCGCTTAAGCAGAGTCTGAATGCTTGCGAACGTTGGGCCTGGTCGTTGAGGCCATTGGCTTCGCAGACCTGCTCAAACTACTCGACAAAGCTGTACGGGTCGTCCGGTGGCTGGTACTTGTCGAGTTGCTTAGCGACGATAGGTATTTTGGCTTGGCTCTTTGAACCCTGGTTTGCCCCTAGTCCTGCAAGTAGTGAGGTTGCTAGTGCAGTGGCATTTTGTTCCACCGCGGTGTTATCGAGCAGCCATTTCATGAGGAGCTCGCCCAGCGTCAGGTCTTCCTTGAGTGCTCTTTCCTGGTCTGTCCGGTTTCGTCCAGCCAAGTTCAGCATTCGTTGCACCTCATGCAGCTCCATGCTTTGCCTTAGGCTCCTGGCTTGTTGGTCCCTATTGTATTTTGCTATGCCCTGCAGTGCCTTGCGAACTAGCCTCCTCTCCTCCTCTAGGTCCGCAATGATTGCCTCTGCCGTCCTGCCACGGTGTTCGCACCTGGCATGCGCATTGTAACTGCTCATCATTTGCTGTATGGCTTCCGAAAATGCGCTAACATCTAGCTCCCCTGCAAACCGATGATCTGAGCCTCCCTCTGTCATGGTGGGATTCTTGCGCCTGGTTGTAAGTCAGATCCTTGTCGTTGTCGCTCCTTGCTTGATCCTACCTTGCGCTCTGCGCGTTTGCTTACCCTTGGGTCTTCTCCTAGTGGTGGGTTTTTTGGGCAATTTATCTGAGTGAGTTCTTTTTAATTTTTGAATGCAGTGCTCAACTTAGGGTCACTCGTGAGTGTGTTGTTCCTTGTGCACTCGTGCTCAATCAAGCTTTCGACTTTCCTAAGTGTTCTTCAAGTGCGAAAATTCAATCAGAGTGCTGTGAGTGATTCCCCGGCGTCTTACTCACTTTTGCTCTGACAGGCTTTGCTACTCTAGTCCTGGCCGCCCTATGGGTCCCAGGATCCTATGCTACTTCCTGTTGCTCACGTGGGGGTGGGTCGCTGGGAGAGTGCCCCAGTGTGTCCCTGGATGGGTCAGGTTTTGTTTTGGTTTGACTCTGGGAATCGGACGTCCGATTCACCAGTGGTCCGATTTACCAGTGGTCCGATTGTGGGGATCGGACCAGGTATGTCAGGGCAAAGTGGGAGTCTTAAGGTCCGCGTGTCCAATTCTCAAGAATCGGACAGGCGAGTGTGCGAGGAATCGGTCTGATTCTAGGCGGTCTGATTCTAGGCGATCCGATCGGACCGGGTGATCCGATTCTTACTGGTCCGATTATGGATGGGTCCGATTCTAGGAATCGGACCGGACATGATCTGACTGGTGATGTGTATTACTTTGTCCGATTGGACAGGGTGGGTCCGAGTCAGAGCGTCCGAGTGGTCCGATTGGTTGAGTCGGACAAATTGGTCTGAGTGTCCGATTCTAAAAATCGAACGGTTGGTCCGAGTGCCACGTGGCACGTCCGATCGGACTAGTTGGTCCAAGCCTAGTGATTGGACGGATCGTTCTGATCGGACGGTTGTCCGAGTGTTTGATTCTTGGAATCGGACACTGGGTCAGACATCCGATTCCGCCAGTCCGATGAGTTACGCACACCGATTTGCTTAATTTTCACTAGGTCTATTATCCTATTGGTCGTGCGATTACCCCGCGACAGAGCTAAAGTGGGGCGGACGAGATCGGTTACCTGAAGTCGCCGAATGCGATGTCCTCCTAGCTCCGGTCTGCCCAACTCGCTTACTCTCTCACTCTCTATCTCTCTCGCTCTCCCTTGGTTGGAAATGGGGTCCTCTTGCCCTCCCTGAGTTTATACCCTGCTAGTTCTACCCTACACACTACAGGTTCCTTCCCTGGCGTTTCCTATGCCGTTACCTTGCATCTACTCCATTTTTTCCCCTTGTTTCCTGTGGTTTTCCCCCTATTTCACAGCAGCAGCCCTCTGCCTCTTCGTGTGTGATTTCCTACTGCTAATCTATCCTAAACACATCCTGAATCGAAAGCAAAACACTGAACTAATTTCTCCATGTTTTCCAGTCATTAATAACCAGATTGTTCCAAAACACTTACCTGTTCTGAAGATCAAACACCCGACTTCCTACCTATCTCAAGCTCCGTTTCAGGGTGAATGCCCTACTTCGATGCTCGATATGGGGCGTGCGAGTGCTCGAGCTTGAATCCGTTTGTCCCGGCAACGGAACCAAAATGTGGGAGCTTTCACTCAACTGCCAAGACCCACGGACCACTTATTGTTTCAAGCGTTCCAAGCGAGCTCTCATGGCTATCTCTCACCTAGCCGACGCGCTGTCAATCCTACAAATGCAGTGAACTTACCTTGATGCTCGATCGAGTACCCTCCTCTCTCTCACACTCCGGTAGCTCCACGATTCTCGATGCTAGCTCAAGCGTCCTCAAGCCTCCTCCATTTCCAAGTTCCATCCTCCATAGCCGCGCGCGCAAGAGAAGAAAAGAGAAGAGAAGAGGAGAAGAGGAGAGGAGATGGTGAAGAGCTTCACCCTCTTGATTCCTCACTCTCACACACACTCACTCCCTCACACTCTCACACTCCCTCTCTCAAGAGCATACACAAGCAAGAAGGAGAGAAGAAGAGAGGAAGAAGAAGACTAGTTTTGCCACACCAAAGAATGAGCTCTTCATTCACTTTTCAACTTTCTATACAAAACCCTACTTCCCTTTTGGGCGGTCATCCCCTTTTTCCCTTTTTTACATGGCTGGTCATAGCCGGCCCTGTTTTCCATTGTCCTTTTATCTTCCTTGTTTCCTTTTCACTACCCTTCTATATTTACAAATCGCACGGGTGAGAGCCCGGCACTCTTTTACAAGATTTTAGGGTGCACTTTTTATGCGCCTTTCCCTTTTCGTGGTTGCCTTGGCCTTTAAAGGTTGTCCTTGCGCTTTTGGCCTTTTCTCCTTTTTTTCCTTCCGTCGGGTTACCTTTTTTCCGTCTTTTGCCCTGCGTCTTTTCCACTTTCTTTCACTCTTCGTGTTGGGGTTAACATCTTTCTTGCCCTTGTACCTGTAATTGATATATAACATTTGTTCATCTTTAGAGGTGCTTGGTTCTTCTTTGGATTTTGCCTTCTTTTCTTCTTCTATCAAGGAGGCCTTAATGTCAACTAGTTTAGGACTAGGCATGTTGATCAATGTAGTTGACACATTATTATAGTCAGGAGGCAGGCTTTTTAACAACACACCAATACAAATATCTTCATCCATCTTGAGATCAATTCTTGCAAGTTGAGTTAAGAGACTTTCCATGTAGTTTAAATGAGTTGCAAGATATGTGTTATGTTTCATATCTAGCTTGAAGAATTCAATCAGTAATCCATACTTAGATGACTTTGATTGCACACCAAACAAAGTATCTAATCTCTTCCATGTATCATTAGAGGTTTCATAGGTATCCACATGGTGGATGTAGCTGTCATCCAATTCCAGCTTAATGATGGCATGTGCTTTGTCATCATTCTTTTCCCAAGTAGTTGAAAGGTCAGAATCCTGAGGCTTCTTCTCTTTGCTATTGGTAATGGCCCAAAGACCCTTCTTCATTAGGATGAGCTTGATGTCGGTTTGCCAAGTGTGAAGCCCGGCCTCTTTGAACTGAACAGTTGGAGAGTCTTTCCCATGTTGGAGTAGCAAATCAACACCAAAAACTCTTAGATTTGAGCAGCAGAAGATTTAATTGTGTCAAGAGACACAAGAAATATAGTGTTAAATAACACTTGATAAGTATCAATAGATACTATGCTTTCAAGCACTTGATGTTGAGAATTTGATGCTTGGATTTCTCCTCTCCTTGCTGATTTGATGGGAAATGCTTGCTAGAAAATTCAATTCTTAGTGGATCAGAGTGGTAGAGGTTTGGTTTGAGTGGCAAGAGAGAGAAAATGAAGTAGAAGAGAAGCTTGAAGTTGAAATGGCTATGGCAGATTAGGGTTTGCAGGACAAGGCCCTAGTTTTTCTCTCTGTGTGTGCTCTATACTCAATCATTTCCAGAAGTTTTTTAATGGAAATGAAGCTTAGATAATGGGCTTCCAAAGTAATATGATCCTAGAACAAACCACGGCTTGCACGTAGCGCGCCAGGTGTACGAACGACAACAAGTGCAAACAGGGCAGCGATCTCGAATTTCTGCAATGCTGGGCATATAGATCAGCAATGTCATACTATAATGTGATAAAATGGTGCACTTGAGTAGAGGGAAAGATCTCCAAAAGAAATCGTGTGGAGATATTGACTATGGAGAGAGATCTAGGTGCTGCAAGTAGACAGGGTACTGTTGTCCATGGCATCCATGAAAGCTCCAGTGAAGGTGAAGGTGAAGCTGGAGTATGAAATGAAGACTTGAGCTGATACCAAGCTAGGCAGAAGTGACTAGGAGCTGCAGAAGAGCAGTGAGGAGCTGGCCATGCTCAACAAAGCTCTGATACCATGTTACAATGTCGGATCTAGAGCATGGCTATGGAGGTTGAAAGAGGAAGAGTGAGCACATGAGGTAACATACATCAAGACCAAATGTCACACAAGTGAATTAGGTTTCAAGATTGAGACTTGGACTCTTAAACACAATCTTGTGTGTTGACAATGACACAGACACTTTGTTGAAAGGACAAAAGTACTATATCATTGCATTCAAAAAGTGAGCAAGTATAATGCTTTATAGGATTAATAGACTAGGCTGCACTTTCCACCACTGTGCATATGGGATTCTGCATCTTGAGCCCACATTGCTCCATATACAAAGAGGCTAAGCCAGGTGTGATTGCCAATATCTCAATAGTATGTTGGTCATAAACCTACTTATTCTTCATGATAAAATTTCCATTTATATACTTTGCTCTGTCCCTCCAAAGGAAATCGTACTTGTAGGGTCCAATTAACTTAAGCTCTTTGAGTATTAATTGCAAATAGCAAAGAAGAATCAAGTCTAGCAAAGGTACAATAGATCGAATAGATTTTCGAGAGATTCATCCTTTTGGAATACATTACATTAATTTCGGTGCACAACCATCCACAATGGAAAACTACAATGTGTTCCAGTTATTTATTGTCATTGCATTATTACTTTGTAATATTATTCAAGAACTAGGCTTACTCCCATGCAAATTATATAGTTAGATAATAGGACGACTTGCACAACTAGATGAGGCTATGGATATTGAGCTTCCATTCACGATTAGGAAGAGTGAGCAAATCAAGAGAGTATTGATTCACTTGCATTTGTGTTTTTATTTATTTATTGTAGTAGGAAGGGATTATAAACATGGAAGAGAAAGATTCAAAATGTTGAAAAACATTTTAAAAATTTCAACCTTATTGGCCTTTGTTTACTCCATGTGGGAGAAGATATTGCAAGGCTTGAGAGAAAAATATTTTGAAAAAGTCAACCTTATTGGTGTGGGAGAAGATATTGTAAGGCTTGAGAGAAATGAGGCTAGTGTTTCCCATGATCTCTTCTTCAGCCTCCTTTCATACCCATACACATTGATGATATCAATGGTGCCTTTTTCCCCAACCCCATGGCCAGTTGGAGCACCCTCCCATACTTTGCATTGAATTTTTACTTTGGGTTCCTATACCTTTTGATTATTATTGCAGTACACCTTGAGTCTACATCGAGGGATCCACCCATGTTGCATGCCTAGTCTCTATACGTAAAGATTGAGCCACTCCAACTACAAAGCTTGTGTTCATACACAAGGATCCCACCAAACTTGTTAGAGTATACCCAATTCCAAAAAAGAGATCTTTTAACATTTGTATTGAGTTCCTTGATGTTTATTAAGGCCAACTTAGTGCTCTGCTGCATTTTCATTAGGCTGTGTCTTATCCTTGTCTATATTCTCAAATCCTAATTTATTGCCATTTTCCATGTTTTGCATGCCACCATCATGCAAACCTAGCTTGTCCATGTTGATTTGAGCCAAAAACTAGCCATTGTGATAGGCATCATCATAGCTTGTATCCATCCTCAGCTTAGCATCTAGTTTTGGGTATTCTTGTTCCAATTGCTCTAGTGGAATCTTGTTAAGGCTGATGAACGTTCACCTTACCTCTAATGGCCTTAGGTATGGCCACCTTACTTCAAGAATTATGCATTTGGGGTGGTCTTTCGTAAGTGCTTTCTAGAGTAAATGTCCTTTGTTTTCCCTTCTCCTTTGCATTCCTAAACTATTGCCAATCCCCTCCATCATTCGACTTTCCTCGATTGCTTTTCTTTGTTAATTGCAGTTTACTATTCCCAACAATCTCCACCCATGATGTCTTGACCCGATTGGGCTTTTCATGTTGCTTTTCCTAAGCTTAATTTTTGTAACCTTTATAGTAGTGTCCCTAGAGGCCACAATAAAAACAAGCCCCTACAAACTTGCTCCACATGAGCCTATGCTTGAGCAATCCCACATATGGGATATCAACATCAAGAAGGCCTGGTTTAGCTTAATGATACGAAACTTGCTCCACATGAGCCTATATGTGGGATTGCTGATAGGGATG
This sequence comes from Lygodium microphyllum, assembly GCF_053477565.2. Classification (NCBI taxonomy): domain Eukaryota; kingdom Viridiplantae; phylum Streptophyta; class Polypodiopsida; order Schizaeales; family Lygodiaceae; genus Lygodium; species Lygodium microphyllum. Next base: position 122,749,697 of record NC_141162.1, on the reverse strand, counting down.
TCTATATGTGTGATTCTTGATGCTACGACATCCCACATATTCGATTAAACCTAAGCACCTTTGCAGCAACCTTCGTAGCATCAAGAATCACACGCTTAGATATTCCTTCAGACTTGTCTTCCATGCTCCTTCGTGAAGTCTCAGCAAGTAACTCTGATACCAACTGCCATGCACTCGTCAGAAGATGCAGCTCGACTTCCTCAGAAGATCAGTTATTGGATTGATCATGCACTCGTCATGCCTCGGCCGACTCTGCAGCTGCTAAATCATTCGATTCACTATCAACTCCTCATCATCTTCAACGCTCTCATCCACTGGCCCATCCTCCTCTCCCTCGCTGGCTCAGTCCACTATTGCTCTCGCCAGCTCCCATGCAGAGAGGTGCATGAGGAGGGCTACGTGTGACTATACCACCCTTTATTATCCTCTTAACTATGATAATTGACTAAATTAGAGTGGGGGCCTTTAGTTTTGACATGGGTTTTAGTAGAATGTTTTACTACATTCTTGGTAATGCTAGAGCTGCCAGGGTTGTCATTAATGGATCCGTTACTACGCCTTTCATTCTTAGGATGTCTATAATTAGACAGGGTTTTCCCCTCTCCCCCCTTTTGTTTGTCACATATACTGATGGCTAGTTGCTGCAAGGAGAGCTAGAGAAAGGTGACATAGAGGGCATCAAACTACCTGATGCTTCCAAATGGTTTTACATCTTTTGGCAGATATATAAATAGTATACTGAAGAATAATCTGAACTTTTTTAAGTAGCCTTTGGAATCGTCTAAATACTTTCTGTGCTGCTTCACGTTCCAGGATCAACCATAGTAAAATGTGTATTAGAAGTTTAACTAAGCCCCCTCCGTTTGGCTCACGGATCAGGGGTGTAAACTCATTGAAGAATGTAAAAATTTCAGGTTCCTTGGTAACACCTATAGGATCAGGGGTAATTCTTAACCAAACTTGGTGGAATTGGGTGCTTGACAAAGTCAACTAAAGGATGGATAACCATAATAGTCTTCAGATTAACCTTGATCTCGTGGCTATGGTGGTTAAGCATATAGCTATCAGAGATGAGAAGAAATGCGAACTAGCCTCTAGTCTACTCCATTTGCAGAATCTCAGCACCACAGATGATTAGAGCATGCATTCTCTTTTGAAGATCAGAGACCAGCTGGCTGAGTGGTGTGGGCAGACACCATTGTGAGCATGTCGACTGGTACTAATAGACTAGAAGAGATGAGAAGAAATGCAAAGGCAAAGGAGAAACTTGCAAATGTGTTGCTACTTGCAAGAACTAAGCTACATGGACCTAGTGTGGATGGCAACCAAAATAAAGCAACTGCATGAAATTCTTAAGTTATGCATGAAACTTGAGAGATATGTACCACACCTGGATTTTGTTTTAGGATGACTAGTGAAAGAGGCAGTGGATGTGTTGTAAAGGCATAATCTGGTCTTAAACGTTGTGTCAGAAGCACAGTGAAACGACAGTCCTAGATTGTGTGCATATGATGCGTGTAGCTCATTGTAAAGTGGCCTTCGATGCACTTCTATAGCAACAATGCCCAGAAGAACAGCCCAGAAACAGCATTTCACAGATGGGGTGTGGTCCACATCTCATTACAACAGTCTAGAGTGTATTATTAGTAGACTTGTTGAGCTTGCAGCGAATTGAGAGAGGCCTGTATAGGTTCAGACTTGATATTTATGTATGCGCATTATGAATGAATGTTTGTGCAACCAGCGTTTTGAGAAGTAATGTCTACATGTAAGGTGCATGGTTAATTGTTTGGTGTTTGAACTTGGTACGAGCACACACAATCAAGCACAATTATAATGACTGCAATCGAAATCTAGCACTGCCCAACTGTAGCCACATGCAATGTCTCAATGATCCTCATGCACCCTTGTTAGGTGCAGATCCACGACTATGCCTCCGTCTCTGTTATGTTTGCTCAGGTTATGGATAAATTGGCTAGTACTACTGGAGGATGACTGCATGATATGGATGATGTATTCATTCATTTACTGAGTTGTTTGCGCAGACGTCCGGTATTCAAGTGTTTGTTTCCTTTTTGTTTAAATTAGACTTGACTGGTGCCTTTCTTAATGTTTGCATAAGCACTGCAAATATTTGTTCATAAGCACTGCAAATATTTGTCCAGGCTCTAGCTCAAAATTAGTTGTGCCAGTTGTGGTGAGAATGGGATTTTGGTAGGCTTTACATGTGCTATGTATGCTGACTTGCTTTATTAAGTAAGGAGCCCATGCCCACAACCAAGAATGAGGTCTTCACTCGGGATATTGGTTAGGTTAAACAGACTCATTTTATGGTATCAGCTTGAGTTGTACAATCTCCCGAGTCACTAGTTAAGATGGTATTAGGTGGGTGATAGCTGCTTGTTATGTCAGGTGAGCTTACCATCATCCTGTGACAGGTTGAGAAGCTGCAAGTATGCACCCTGCTTTTGGAGGAGTTCATTGTGAGATCCCTGTTCTGCAATGCGTCCAGCTTGAAGAACAGCAATACAATCAGCATTTTGGATGGTGGTGAGGCGATGAGCCACCACAATGGTGGTCCTCCTCTCCATCAGCTTATCCAACGCATCCTGCACCAACTTCTCTGACTCTGCATCCAAGGCACTAGTAGCCTCATCTAGCAGCAAAATGGCTGGGTTGCGCAGAACTGCCCGGGCTATGGCTACCCTCTGCTTCTGCCCACCCGACAGCTGCACTCCTCTTTCTCCCACCTCTGTCCTGTACCCATCTGGCAATGCACTTATAAACGTGTGGGCATTTGCTGCACTTGCAGCATCCTCAACCTCAGCTTCTGTTGCACCTTCTTTCCCATAGCAGATGTTCTCATAGATGCTAGTGCTAAACAATGCTGGTTCCTGCTGCACGAGACCAATGTGCTGCCTGAACTGTTTGAGCTTCAGAAGCCTTATATCCCTGCCATCTACGAGTACTTGCCCACCTTGTGGGTCATAAAACCTCGGTATTAGAGCAATTACAGAGCTCTTCCCTGAACCACTTGCCCCTACAAGTGCAAGGCAATGCCCTCTTTTGATCTTCAAATTGAAGTCCATGAAGATCTGTACATCAGGTCTTGCTGGGTAGCTGAAATCAATATGCCTCAACTCAATGGCTCCTTTCACTTGACCCACTTCTTCTCCATTTCGATCATCTGAAGTAATCTCTGTCCGCCTGTCCAAGATATCAAACACAGCCTCCAATGTGTGCATGCCCCTTAATATATCTGGGGCCAAAGAGAATGCTTGAGCAACCCCATACGCAGTGATCATAAGCACGATGAAACATTTCATTATGTCCCCAAAACTGGCGTTTCCACTTCCTACCAATGTGGAGGCATACCAGAGGGTGAGAGCATAAGAGGAGAAAAGGCAAAACTGAGAGAGACCAAATCCAAGCCCTCCTATGTGAGCACGCATAAAGGAATGCTTGCGGGTGTTGTCAAGCTCCTTGCAGAACAGCCTCATTACTTTGTCTTCTGCACAGAAAGCAGCCACTGTGCGGATATTGCTTACGGCCTCACCTGCCACCATGTTGGCTCTTGCATATGCCTTTCCAATGTCACCACCATAACCTTTTGCAAATTGTGCCTAGCAAGTTGGAGATTATTAAACACATGCAGCTGTTGGGGAGCATATATGCAGAAATGAATAACATGAGCTCAATAATATCTCTGTAGAAGGACCTACTTAACAATACAAGCACATCACATAGTGCTAGTAACGTTCTTACCTGACCTACAAATGCTGCCAACACAGCAGGATATGTAGCAACCATTAAAGCAGCCACTTGCCATTGGAAAGTAAATGCAATAGCAAATGCTGTGATGATTAACCCCAAATTCTGAAGAAAGGCTGTGATTCGGTCAACAACTACAGCTCGCACCAGAGGAGCATCTGTTGATAAACGAGAGGCAAGGAGAGCACTGTTGTTTTGGTCGAACCAGCCAATCTCATTACAAAGTATTGCTGGCAACATCCAGGCATGTTAGAGCAGAGGCATATCATCAGAATTTATGCTAATTTATGAAAAAGTACAGCTTAATAAGATTTAAATGGTTTCATATCAGCCCTTAAAGCACATCATATTTCTTCAGCCTGCATTAGAATGATAAAATAAGACTGCAGACTTTTCAAAAAGAAAGAAACAACATACTGGAGAACATCTTAGTTCGCATTTGAGTAGTGATGCCTTCGCCTGCAACTCCTGAAAAGTAGAACTCCGAGACATATGACAGCAGAACAAGCACAGCAGCTCCCGTACATAGAGCTGAAACCTTCATCAGTCCATGTCTCATGTAAGTAGGACTCGGTGAGTAAAAATACTCCAGCGCTTGGCTAATTATGAGGGCAAACAAAGGTAACTGGGCTCCAGAACTAAGGGCTCCAATTGCACCAAGGGCTCCATAAGGCCAATTAAAAGCACTTATCTTCAGTACCCTCCTTATTGAAGGTCGTGTTCCAGAGCCAACACCATTTTCTTTCATCTCCATGCATGGCCCCTTAGCTAACTCAACAGTTGAGCGATTGCTCAAACTTCTTTCAATAAAAGAATGAGAAGAGCCCCCAGAATATCTGGAAAACATGAGTCACCCATTTCAAAACTTGTGAAAGGGAGAACATGGACTAACAGTACACATGCTTTTGGTTAAAAGTACTGGCCTGGATAGGTTGGGTGCTTCTTCCCCTTCTTCACCTTGCATAGCAACCCCATCCTTTTGTAGCCTGATGAGAGAAGCATATGCTCCAAGCTTAGCCATCAGTTCCCCATGAGTGCCAACCTCTGCAATTCTTCCATTCTGAACTACAGCTATCAGGTCTGCACTCTGAACTGTTGATAAACGATGAGCCACGATAACAGTGGTACGTCCAACCATGATTTGGTTGAGTGCATGCTGGACAGTCTTCTCTGATTCTGCATCCAAGGCACTTGTGGCTTCATCCAAGAGAAGAATTGATGGCTTTCTCATCATAGCCCTGGCAATTGCTATTCTTTGCTTCTGCCCTCCGGACAGTTGAACACCCCTCTCTCCAACCTATCAGCATGTTTAAATAAAATCCGAAGAGCCGTATTTCGTATTCAGGAGTGCAAAGTTGAAGCGAATTTTCAAAAGCTATTTACATATTGTGATTGTGTCCTAATTCACATAGCAGAAATGCAGCTTAACCACATAAGAATGCTGTCAGCACAACTTGAAAATAGGTAGGACACACAGAGAAGGGGGCATGTAGTACAACTCAGAGATGTACAACCAAAATATTACTAAATGGGAACCCAAACTTCAAAGAGCTGAAAAGTTGAGAAGAGGATTTACTTGGCAGGGACATCCCCAAGATGCCTTAAGGCATACCCCTCAATTCCAAATTATGAACCCTTAAAATTCATGCTTGAAAATTAAAGAAGGAAAGCGTAGAGAGAGGGAAAGAAATAAAGAAAGTTGGATACCACCCACAAGAGGCAAAATCTGCCTTTGAGAAAAATAATGGATGCATCTGAAACTCAGGGAACCATGTGTGTGTGTGTGTAACTTCTGCATTGGCATTTGTGCATGGTGAGGTATTCAGCACTAAGTAGTTTGACAGCTACATGCTTTTGGGGCAGATGGGGTCTTTAACAAGAAAAGCTGCCATTTTGGATTCAAGTAGTCAGAGTTATTCAAACAGCATGGTAGCCTCACTCTGAGGTTTTCCACTGCTATTCACAAGTTTATAATGGGTTACTGAAATGGCCTTGAACTCTTCCTGTTGTAGTCTTTGACATTAATGTATGATGTCTCAGACATTGTGCATAGAAAACAGAAAGTGCTGATGAATCTCACAACTGTGAGATGCATAGCCAGCTTGAGTGATGGAATGCTCTTAAAGTAGTCGGATAAACTTCAAGCTGAAACAACCAAGAAAAGGGAAATTACCTCTGTATCATAGCCTTTTGGTAGAGCACTAATGAAATCATGAGCAAAAGCTACTGATGCTGCCTTCACTAATTCATCCATAGAAGCATTTCCATCTGACCCATACAAAATGTTCTCACATATAGTAGTGCCAAAGAGGGCTGGCTCTTGGTTAACAAGACCCATCTGTAACCTGAGCCAGTTCAGCTGCAAAGACTTTATGTTATGTCCATCCAAGCTGACTTCCCCTAGCATTTTGAAAGAACATTAACTTTTCAGCACAAGCTGTGTCAACAGAAAAGCATCACAAATTTTCAAAGAAGAAAACAAAATATTAAAAGATAGACCAGTGCCAAGGCACATTTAAAAACTACTAGCTTATCAATTTCATCAGAAGCTCTCCACACTATGCTAACTGTATACTAATCTTAACCTGATATTGGATCATAAAACCGTTCAATGAGAGAGATGACTGTGCTTTTCCCTGAGCCACTACTGCCTACAATTGCAACCACCTTCGCAGCTGGAATTGAGAGAGAGAAGTCCTGGAAAATGTCGACATCAGGCCGGGAGGGGTAGCTAAAACATATTCCAACCAGCTCAATGTGGCCTTCTACTTTGGCTAGCGTAACACCATCTTCTCTTAAAAATCCAATTACAGGCTTGTTTTTTATCATCTTCATTATTGTGTAGCCTGAAGCTTTTGCCTTGCTTATTGCTATTATGTCCGGGGCTGCTTGCCCAATGGCACTGCACAAGGGAATGTTATGGAACATCAAAATAGACTAATATTTTCAGCACTAGCATTACACAGAGAATGTTATAGAGCAACAATATCAGCATAATGTTTTCAACAGGGTAAGTGACCTGGCAAGCAGATGAGCACTGCCACAGGGAGAAATGAGTTGAAGGCATGATTAGCCAAGCCCCTTGTGAGTGTATCTAAGCTAATTTAGGGCCCAGTTAGGGCAATTGTATTATCTGCTAAATTCCAAAATATGATTATGTGGCACTTACAGTGAGCTTGCAATCACATTCATAATTGTGGTGAAGGCTTGAGCACCATTGGCTGTCTGATTTTGAACTAGACTACCTGCATACCATAGTAAGAATGCAAATTGGCAAAACCCCAATGCATGAAGTAGCCCAAAGCTTAACCCCTTCACTAGACTGCTTCTTATTCCAAGCTTCTGAGTGTATAGGAGAGCCTTTGCATATGCCATAGAAGCTTTTTCCTCACCCCCAAATGCAAACACTGTTCGAATTTGAGCAATCACCTGCAGATGAGTACATTGGACCATTACTCCTGTCATTGACAGCGTGGCACTGGAACATTGCACATAGCTTGCATTCTTGATGAATTATGGCAAAAAACAACTTTGTTTAACTTACCTCTTGGGCAATATCTGCAGCCCTTACATACGATTCTTGGCCTTTATTGGTGAGTACAATTATACTGTATGCACAAGCACCTCCAACCGGAATCAGTAGTGGCATCATAGAAAGTGTTACGAGGGTGAGCCTCCAAAGAGTGACAAATCCAATAGCATAACCAGAAATACATTGTGCAATGTAGTGTATTAAACTCCCTGTCTGATAAATAGACGCATTGGTCTCCTTCCCTCCCTCCTTCCCTCCCTCTTAACTCAAGGAAAAGAAGAGTGAATCAGCCAAGATCAAGCCAAAAAACAAACAGGAAAAGTGTTCTACCGAGAAGGGCACGCCACAATGAACCTCTGTAAACCATGGGTCTCTTCACAATTGTAATAACTGTATGTATCTAGCCTTACAGTTTAGACATTGTCATTCCACTTTACATGTGCCTATGAACAGACTCAAAATCCGATTGTAAATATAATGATTTATCCCATGCAACTTTGAGGATTTAACTGGACATGAGTAAGAATTTCTTTCATTCTTTGTTTCTCTCTCAAAACAGTAATCCAATATTACTATAATCTAAACAGGATCAACACATATTCCACAAAGATTTTCTGCCATCGATCATCTCTATCCCACTGTATGTTGTCAATATAGATTGTTTCCTCAAAGACCCATCAATATGTAACAAACAAACTGAGAAGTGACCAAAAGTTGTCAAGCTACAGGGAATAACCTTTGAACCAATAGCCTCCTGCACAAGGGCAGTGTCGGTTGAAATTCCAGTCACCACTTCACCCACGCTTGTCTCAGTGTCAAAGAAGCCTACATCTTGGTTGATCAATGCCCTCAGATACTCCATCCTCATCTTTGCTGTCTGCTTTTCTCCAGTATAAACCCAAAAAGAAACCTCTGCAACATAAATTATAATGCAAGGAAACTGATACAAAAGTCCAAATTCTAATGGAAGTAGCTGGAACTGCATTGATGTAATTAAAACTGAATATCAAACTTGTAGAAGGAAAACTGTTGTGTTGAAACAATCAATGTTAGGACATATTCCTTGCATCACTATTCACCTACCTGGGCCTCTATGCTGAAAGCACAAAATGGAGTTTCAGAACTAAAGGTGGAGAAACTTACCAATCCAGCCGCTGACCAGGCACACGAGACTCAGATAGATGAAATAGATAGCATCCTTGGAAAACAAAAATCAACAGGCAACAAGTTATGTTGTCGCAGCAGAGAGAGGACAAGTTTTCAACAGTGCATAAGACGAATGCATGGTTGTTTGTGGGCATGTACTTGTTCTGTAAGTTTTTACACAAAACATTTGCACTTCCTAGGAATTGAGCCCCTGTATTAATTAAGAAGCCTCGCTCTGATGAAGCATCGTGCTAATCGATGTTATACATCAATCAATAAGCCTTGTCCTGATTGAAGCCTTCTATCCAAGCACTATCTAGGAGTTTGCAGATGAAAAAAACAAAGCATGAACAGACTGAAATCCACAGAAAAACTGTGCAGGATTAGCAGGTACCTTGGCCACCTGATGCACCAGGTTAGATCGTTGGGAATCCGATGCAATCACAAAGCTCCCGATGGAATGGATCAACTGTGCCAAGAAGATGAAAAACACGGGAATGGCAGCCCCGTGGATGGCTGACGCAGTGCCTCCAACCACCATAAGAAACCAGTCTAGGCCGTCTGCAAAGGTGAAGAGCTTGTGGAATGGCAAGCTCCCCTTATCAGCATTGCCTTTCCCATGCGATATCGAGGATGCAGATGTCTTCTCTTGCATGCTGCCATTCAAACAAGTGTGTTGCGGCTGAAGGCGCACTGGTCCTTGCAATGCAGTCTCATGATCAGTAAAAGCCTCTGCATTCTCATGCTCAATGAAAGCCTCTGCAGTCTCATAATCATTGAAACCCACTTCATCCATGATTCTGATGGGCTTGGAGGTTTGATCAAAGCCTCTGGTCTCTGAACAAGCAGTG